>NC_056743.1:51628991-51718991 GCF_019279795.1 Protopterus annectens | reverse complement strand
AATGCTTTGTAAGGTTAACCAGTCCTGTGTTGTAATATTGTAAGCAGTTTTTATCATATGTGTATCTAAAACATTTAATTTATTTACAAATTGAAACCAGCATAAGAATCCATTTTTTTCCCAGGAGGTTAGTGTTTCCCTATAAATTTTGTGAGGAAAGTTCTTAATGATGGTAAATGGGGTTAAAAGGTCAAACCAAAGTTTTAGATCTATGTTTGCATTGATAAGTTTTCTAAAGGAATTGATGTAATGATTAATCAGTGTTGTTTTAGAAGGTTTTGTTATATTATATTGTATACTTATGCATAATATGTACCAGGGTTTGTTTGATTTGTCTACTATTAAAATTTTTTTAACAGATTAAATTCATTTGTTAATATAGCCTTTGTTAATTCTTTCCAGCTGGCAAAATAATTTGGGTTTATCCAGTCTATTGTAGTTTTAAGCACAGATGCTTTTATATATGTTTCTGTTTCTGGGAAGTTCAATCTTCCTTGTTTCCAGGGTCTAATGTGATGAGTTGGAGCTACTCTATTCTTTTTGGAATACAATAACAATTTTATTAAACATGAGTTTATTTCTTTAAGAATGCATCTTTCAGGAATTAACTGTATTGCTAATGCTACATATAGTATTTTGTCAATAAGACCATTTTTATTGATGGTATTCAAAAGTTAATATAGTTTTGTTCCACTCTTCTATATATATTTTTATTGTTTCAGTAATGTTCTTATTTTTTAATATTGTTTTGTTTATATTTTTGCATAACACTATTCCTAAATAATTTAGCATAAGTTCTTGTTTTCCTCTGATGGATTTATCTGTAACTTGTAGTTCTTTTTTCTTATTTAAAAATAGAAATTTTGATTTTGATCTATTAAAGTTTAGACCTGAAATCTTATAAAATATTTCTACCACTTCTTCTAGCTCTCCTAATGACTCTCTGGAGTTTGATATTGTTAATAAAACATCATCAGCAGAAAGCATTATTTTAGATATGTACTGGTCATAGACTTCTATTCCGTTTATTGCTGGATTATTGCATATTATAAGTATTTCTATAGTCAAAGCAAATAAAATAGGAGAAAGGGAGCATCCTTGTTTAGTACCTTTTGTTATAGGGATAGATTCTGAGGTGAAAGGACCTAATTTAATGTAGACTAAATTATTAATATATATGTTTTTAGTAATAAGATGAAGGGAGGAGGAAATTCAAATAATGCTAAAGTTTTAAATAGATATTCCCAGTTGAGGGAATCAAAGGCTTTCTCTATATCTAATCCGATTACAAGTGTTTTTCTCTCTTCTTTAGTCACATAATCTGTAAGAGTAAGTATCCTTTTAATATTATCATGTGTGGCTGTTATATAAAAATCCAGTTTGATCATTATTAATTGTCTTTGAAAGTGGGATTTTCATTGTTAGCTAGGATTGACATGAATATTTTGTAATCATTATTCAGCAATGATATAGGTCTATGAGGTGCAAAGGTCTGATGGTTTATTATCTTTTAGAATTGGTGTTATGAGAGAATATTTCCATGAGGGTGGTATTTTTGCTTCTGACTGGACTTCTAGCAAAGTTTTATGAAAAGGGAGATTACTGTTGAAGGGAAGAGTTTGTAAATTTCTGTAATTATACCACCTATCCCTGAAGCTTTGTTAGATTTACTTTCTTTTATCTTGTCAACAATTTCTTTGTAGGATATAGGTTTTTGTAGGTCTAGTTTTAAGTTTTCTGAATTTTTTTTTATATTGATAAGATTTGTATCTAAGTTTATTTGGTTGGTATCTAAATCTTCTTTTTTAAAGTGTTCCATATAATGGAACAAAAATGCTTCAAGGATGTCTCCTACATCTGATACTTTTCCCCCTTTCTTTTCATGATATATACTACCAATGTTATTTGCTTTAGATTGTATTTTAATTCTTATAAACGTATGTAGATATCTGGGGGAGCTGGCTAATGAGTTTATTTTTAATTTTTCCAAGGCTAGACAAGTTTTGTGTATGTTAGAATTTCATTATATTTTTTTATTTAATTCCTCTATTTCTTTTTTGACTTCTGGACAATTCTATTTTTTTTTTTTAGATTTTGCTGTCAAGAGTCTGGTTGTAAGTCTAATAATTCAGATTCCCACTCTCTAACTTTTTGTACCAGCTATTAGCTTTTAATGAGTCCCAAACCATGACTCTACTGATTTCTGTTGTATTATTAATTTCAAGAAATAATTGTAGTTCTGACAACATCCAGGGTCTGAATTCTTCATTTTCGTGATATATGATGGAATTCTAGTAGAGAGGATTAAAGGTTTAAACTGTATTTGGAGCTTCATTATCAGAGAGTCATGATCTGAGAAGGGGCATGGAACTATTGAGAAGTTGTGGATTTTTGTTTGTAAATCTTGAACTACGAATAATTTGTCTATTCTGGTTTGTGTTCCAAATCTGTGGTCTTTATGGGAAAATAATAAGGATCTATCATTATTTTAAAAGTGTCTATTAAATGAAATGGATCAATCCATCTTTTTAAGGATTTTGAAATAGTTGCTATGCGAAAATACTTCTTTGTGGTTTCAGAAGCTTCTAAGGTACAATTAAAGTCTCCTCCCAGTATAAGATTTCCTTTATAATTGTTGGAAATAAAATCTAGGTGTTTTTTAACTGTTCCTGCTCCAATTCTTGGGAACCTGTATAGATCAGCTAAGGTCTATATTCTGTTATTAAATTTAATTATAACAAACGCTAGTAGACCTTCTTTGTCTTCATATTTATAAATAACTTTTGGAGTGATTATGTTTTTCTTCCAGAGAATTGATACTCCTTTTGTCTTTGTTCTATAGGAGGATTGAGCTAAGACTGTATAGTCCTTAGGGTTCCAAATAAAGCTATCATTAGTCTTAAAATGCGTTTCCTGGAGAAATACTACTTGTGCCTTATTTAGATTTAAATATTTTAGTAAGTTTGATCTTTTATTTGCATTATTTAAGCCATTAATATTTAATGATAAGAATGTTAAATCCATTTCAAGTTGTTGGAAGAAATGTTTTGCTTTTTTCTCTCTTTTTTTTTTTTTGGTTTTAGTAGTTGTACTATATTCTCTGATAACATTGAATGTTATTTTTATTTGTGTAAACTAGGGAATGTAATTTAATGTTCTTTCTTTAAATACAAGTAGGGTAAAATTCTGGTCAGGCTTTAAAAAAGTACTTCTGTAAAACATTAATTCTAAAGTATCAAATACAAGTAAATATGAATTTCCCATTAAACATGGAATGAAAGTCATTCCTAATCCAATAGATAATGATAGATCTATTGTATTATTACTCATACCTTTAACCAACAATATCAACTGAGCTCCATATTTTAAATTATTGTATGGAGAATTTTCTTAAAATATATATGAAATTCTATATTATTCTATAGTATTTTATATATCAGGATGGAATGTTAGTAGTGTAAACAATTAAGTTGACTTAGAAAATATCCAATATTTAGTTACCCTTAAGAGATCCCAAACATGTCAGATATGTCATTTTGGATACATTAAATGCAACAGAGGAGCATACACTAAATAAGTCAACAACAAATAGATTATTACAAAATAATTTGACTAAAAGGACTCTGTAGGAGACAATGAGTGATTACCAATGAAATATGAATTTACTGTAGGTGTACTGTCTTCCTTTACTTCAGCTTCTTCCTCTTCTACTACTTCTTCTACTTCCCACTCTTCAGCTCACTAACTTCAACTTACACTTATGAAAAGACATGGCTTATCAGTGGTATCCTGACTCTGAGTAGAGGTGCCCTACATTCTAGTGTGCAGTGCTTTTACATATTTATAGATTTACAAAGCAGAGTCTAAGAATGAACTATGATCACCCTGACAGTTCCCACCCTGCATAGGGTACCTCCTGCTTCCAGAATGGGTAATCACATCAGGTCTAGAATGAATGTGTAGGTACCCATATGGTAATCAAGACTTACCTTAGGTAAATATTAATCAAATAGTGTTTAGAGCATCTTAGAGAGTACTTGGGGCAGTTAGAATACTCTTAAGCCTCTCCTCCCTTGACCAAAAACAGAGATTTTCCTTCCTTTCTTTCCCTTGTTTTAAATCAGTACTAATAAAATAAACGAAAACCAGGACTAGTTGCTTCAGGCAGAACAAACAGACACTTTATTACGTGAGCGCTTTCGGGAAATTCAATGACTTCCCTTCCTCAGACAAAAGCATATGCTTGCAAGCTTCAATAAATAGCAAGCCTTAATGCATAAATTAAACAATCAAGTAATTAACAAAAATCAGACATTCTTTAAAGATAAATCAGTTAAAAAGCCAAATGTAAGCTTAAGAATTAAATACTACTCATAAAGCAGAACTTTAAAAAGGCACAAGCTATAATAAAAATAAATTAAAAAATGCCAAGGACACCAACACTTACAAAATTGCTACATAGCAGAAAACAAATAAATCAACATAGAAAAGATAAAATTTAATTTAATCTAAACCTTTTTAGAAAAGGTGGGCAAAAAGACTAAATAAAAAACAAAAAACAAACAAAATATAAACAGAGCCACCAAAGGCATGTTTTTAATCTACCTTTTCAAGGCTAATCTTTTGAGACAGCATTTAATGGACATGGTCTCATTGAGACCAGGCATTAAATAAGATGCAGTCAAAACCTGCCATCTTAATTCTTCGATTTCAAGATTAATCTGCCAGGGCCCACCTCTATCATCCTTATTAATTTGGGTGAGAACTGAAAACTTAAAGAAATGGCCAGGGTGATCATTAATGTGCCTAGCTAGGGCATTCGTAAGGTCACATTTAGTGATTGCATAATAGTGCTCATATATGCGTTGCTTAAGCTTTCGCTCAGTTTTACCAATGTAAAAGGCATTGCAATCCTGACATAGAGTACAGTAAACTACTCCCATTGAGTCACAGGAAAAGTGACCTTGAATTTTAAACTGAACCCCCCTAATGTTGACCTGATAGGCTAGGTTCTGGTGTTTACATTGGTGACAACACCCGCATCTTACCATTCCTTGACATATGTATCCAAAAAGATTATGTCAACAAAAAGTTTAAAAGTTCCATCTTCAGGAAACCCACCTACTCTAATGCCTTTCTCCATTTTTCAAGTTGTCACCCCTACCACCAAAAGAGAGGGGTCATTAAAGGGCAGCTTGTTAGAGCTGCTAGGATGGTTTCTGAGGAAGCCGACTTTTTGGAGGAATGTAAATTGTTGGAAAGAATGTTTATAAAGAGAGGCTATCCCTTGCCACTTGTGCAATCTTTAGAGTTGGAGGTTATTAATAAACGGCAAAATGGATTTTATAAACCACTATTGCTAGTTTTTGGGTTAGAAGGGTCTGAAATGGAAGAACTAGTTACCCCATCAGAAGACCTAAGAAACAATAATAGAAATAAAAATGTTATTAGGTTCTTTTGCACTTACAACCTTGACCATTCCTTTATTAGGGCTACCTTGGCGAAAAATTGGGCTCTACTAATGGAAGACCCTCTTTTAGCCAAGGTTTTAGGTGATCAACCCACTATCACTTTTAGAAGAGGGTTGAATTTGAAATCTTTACTTCAATACACCAATAAAAGTAAGTGTTTTAGGCCCAAAGGAATGGTAAGATGCGGGTGTTGTCACCAATGTAAACACCTGAACCTAGCCTGTCAGGTCAACATTAGGGGGGTTCAGTTTAAAATTCAAGGTCACTTTTCCTGTGACTCAATGGGAGTAGTTTACTGTGCTCTATGTCAGGATTGCAACGCCTTTTACATTGGTAAAACTGAACGCATATATGAGCACTATTATGCAATCACTAAATGTGACCTTACAAATGCCCTAGCTAGGCACATTAATGATCACCCTGGCCATTTCTTTAAGTTTTCAGTTCTCACCCAAATTAATAAGGATGATAGAGGTGGGCCCTGGCAGATTAATCTTGAAATCGAAGAATTAAGATGGCAGGTTTTGACTGCATCTTATTTAATGCCTGGTCTCAATGAGACCGTGTCCATTAAATGCTGTCTCAAAAGATTAGCCTTGAAAAGGTAGATTAAAAACATGCCTTTGGTGGCTCTGTTTATATTTTGTTTGTTTTTTATTTAGTCTTTTTTTGCCCACCTTTTCTAAAAAGGTTTAGATTAAATTAAATTTTATCTTTTCTATGTTGATTTATTTGTTTTCTGCTATGTAGCAATTTTGTAAGTGTTGGTGTCCTTGGCACTTTTTAATTTATTTTTATTATAGCTTGTACCTTTTTAAAGTTCTGCTTTATGAGTAGTATTTAATTCTTAAGCTTACATTTGGCTTTTTAACTGATTTATCTTTAAAGAATGTCTGATTTTTGTTAATTACTTGATTGTTTAATTTATGCATTAAGGCTTGCTATTTATTGAAGCTTGCAAGCATATGCTTTTGTCTGAGGAAGGGAAGTCATTGAATTTCCCAAAAGCACTCACGTAATAAAGTGTCTGTTTGTTCTGCCTGAAGCAACTAGTCCTGGTTTTCGTTTATTTAGTTTAGTGTGTTTACATCGTGCCTTTGTCTGGTTGTGCAGTACTAATA
The DNA here is from genome assembly GCF_019279795.1 of Protopterus annectens. Lineage (NCBI taxonomy): Eukaryota > Metazoa > Chordata > Ceratodontiformes > Protopteridae > Protopterus > Protopterus annectens. Next base: position 51,712,399 of record NC_056743.1, on the reverse strand, counting down.
AAAGAAATTCAGCAAACATAGGTAAACGGAAATAACGTTCAGTAGTCCGTCTTGTACATGACTTGCAATCCATTAAACAATTCAGTGACTAACATCACTTTAGTAAACATTATAAAGATAAATTAGAAATAATTTCCTAGCTCTTTTCTGATAAAGCAAAAAGTTAACAAGTCCTCTCATTCTGTGTCTATCTGTTGGGTCCCTTCTGTGTATTCATTTATCTTAGCATGCTTTTGTTTAACCATGGACACCTAAGATATGGTTGCATTGCATTTTTGAATAACCCTGAATACTGAGTTTAAAGTACAGAGTCCCTCTGCAGAATTACACCTCCGGAGCTACTGGGTGTATTAATTTATCTTAGCACCCCTTTGTTCAACTTTGGACACCTAGGATATGGTTGCATTGCATTTTGAAAGATCCTGAACGCCAATTTTAAAGTACTGAGCCCCTCTGGTGGCATAACACCTCCAGAGCTACTGGGCGTTTCTTTCTTGTGCTGCATGCGAGCCATAGGCTCCATCCTAACCCATACCTGCTACATTTTAGTTTCCCCCCCTGCTTTTTTTTTCGCTAGAGTGATCCGGCGACTGTGAATTGTAGTCCCTGACCAGAGGAAGGCTTACCATTTCTACCTCCAAGCTTGATTCTGGCCGAGCGACAGCAGGGTCGGATTCCTGGCAGTGTATGGTATAAATAACTCCTCCATATGGTCTGGCCGATGCTTTCAAGCATGTCTGATCTCTTCGCCTGACTTCTTGTTATAAATATGGCATGGATTTAAGTCCCTTTGTGCAGTCGGCACTGAAACTACATAGTTACGCCTGACTGATGCATAAAGGCATGCCTGAATGCCCCACTAGGCTTTGCTACAGATCCTAATCAGATTCTATGTTCCGTTGTGCTATAGGCATTTCTAAACTGCATAGATTTGTGTGTGGTGGCCGTGCAGTCAAGATATGCACCCCTGAAACCTTATCACATATCTGGAAGCCATGTTCCACATGGAACTTTGACTGCTTGCTAGAGGAAGGTTGTTTTCTCTGTAGACGGTGCTCTGCTGTTAGAGCCTTCACTTCTTGTTATCAAGTGTCTGTCTCTATTTGGCTCTAACTACATACTTACAAGGCTTAGTATTCCTAATTCACTATATTTCCCCCATGAGACACACTTTTACTGACTAAAGGTTGGCTAAATAGTTTAACTGAACACTTATTGTATGCCTGATTTCTTTATATTCTGAAGCTGATTGTTTGGGCCGATTTATTCCTGTACCTGTTTAATTATTAACAGATTGCATTGTTTTACCCTACTGAACTGCATATTACCTGTCTAGTTCTGCTGTTTATAAATGTTTATTTCTTAGAGTATTTTTATCTATATTAACCTAAATAATTGTATCTTAAAATAAACTGTCTTTTTGTGTTGCATTGTCTTGTATAGTATTTTATCTGCATTATCCTAAATAATTATATCTTAACTGTTTTTTTGCTGCATTGTCCCTCCTCTCTTTTTCATTCCCTAACTCCTACCTCCTCCCATATCTCCTAACCTTACTCCACTCACTGCTATCACCCACCATACTCACACCTCCACTCCATCCCCCTCACCTAATCCCCCCGCCCGGGTTACCAGCATTTGCCATTTGTCTTATACACTTGCCTGCAAACAGCTCTCCAACACTTTGTAATACTTTTCTTGCAACTGCCCCCGTATTATTAGCATTCACTAGCCTGTCTCTTACTCCCCCTCTTAAAAAACACATACCTCCCTAATCCTTTATTTTTCTTTGTGTTTTTGTAGGTCAGCAAACTACCACTCCCTTATTATCCAGCCTCTGACCCTCTCCCTACCTGGAGCTACCTGTGGTTACAGCCCTACATGGCTGTACCCCTCCAATATAAGACTGTTGAAGTATGTCCTGCTTAACCTGAAAAGGTGTTAACTAATTACCTGTACTGAATCTGTTGCTCACGTGGTGGCCAATTCCCCTGCACACCAGTGGACCAATTCCCTGCTCTCTACTACATCTCCTAACTTATCACTGTCTCCCCTTTCCCCCACTTTTCTGCCTACACTGCTCTCCTATTCTCTCACAACTTTACAGTTGCCATATCTTACCTGATTACACAGATTGTTTCTCAACTCTCCCTGAGAAGCTTCTCTGTTGGTGTATCCAGCTTCGTTTGACCTATGGGCTCACTCTGCTCCCCTACCCTGCCTCCTATTCCCGCCCGCCCCAGCCCACCTACATTTATTCTTCCCATACCCCTCCCACTCAGCACAATTAACTAATCATAGTTCTCTCCTCATCACCCCACCCCCTCTTACCCCTCCCACTAATACAGTCCACTGTCCCCTATACTTTTCCACTCATAGTCTCCTCCTCTTCTCCTTGTAAACAAATGTAACCCTATCTCTTTCTTTATCTCTCCTCTGTAATAGCCAGTTCCTTTCCTCTTAACTACTCCCTTCAGTACACCCCTTGTCTAGACATACCCTCCCCAACCCTCTATACCCTCTGGGTCCCTTGTTCCCTTCTTGTACTCCTAATTCCCCATTACTATGCTAGTTCTCACTCCTTCAAAGCACCCCCAAGTCAACCTTCTACTTAAACTATCCCATACACTCACCTGCAACCACATTCATGCACTCATTTCCACTCTATCTCCTCTTCTCTTATTCCACCTAACCCACTGCACCTATTCTATCCCAAACACTTCACCACCACAACTAAACTTTTTACTTCTAAACTACTGCTAGCTCCACCCAGCTTCCTACTATATAAACCCAAATGGCTAAAAGTTATCTCCTGTAATGTCCTAGCCTTAGGTGGAGATATTCATCCCAACCCCGGTCCTTGTCCCACTACAAACAACTCCTTCCCTCACCCCCTTCTTGTCCCACTACAAACAACCCCTTCCCCCATCTCCTTCTTCTTCTGCCTTTTCCTACAACACTCTTAAGTTCTTCACAATCATCGCCCAGAGCCCCAACAACAAAGTACAAGCTTGGATAAGCCATAACCAATCTGACATCTTAGCCATCACTGAAACCTGGCTAAAACCCCATATCGCTGACTATGAAATCTTACCTCCTGGTTTCCATATCCTCAGAAATGACCGATTAAATAAAAACGTGGCGGTTCTGCTCTAATCTACCTTAATTCCCCTTCAAATTCCATCCCCACAATTCAAAAATACTGAACTAAGTCAGTCTTCTAAGAATGAATAAACATAAGAATATCTGCATTATTTCCCTATATATCTCCCCAGGTGACAACATCTCTACCCTTGAAGATATTCTTCAATGGGCCTCAACTGAAATCAGTTATGAAACTTACATTCTAGGCGACGTTAATATCGACTGGAATAAAATCAATACTCCCTCTCCCTCCCTATCAATTAACCTCTACAACTTTACCCAAGTAATCCACTGTATCACACGACCTAACAAAATACACCCCTCAGGATCCATTATAGACTGGATCCTAGTCACCCATCCAAACAAAATAACTCACTCTGGTACTATCCTAGACACCTTTAGCGACCATCTCCCTGCTTTCATTCATCACTCAACTACCTTCACCCCATATCAGCACCTTTACATTCCCACTCGCAATCTTAGCAACTTTAACCCCATAACTTTCTCATATATTTTCAAACAAATGAACTGGCAAATCCTAAATACTCTTCCCCTAGACAAAGCTTTAGAACATTTCAACTCTGTCTTCCTAGACACTCTTAACTCCCTAGCCCCACTAAGAAAAAAATGAATTAAAGCTAATACTGCTCTTTGGCTGTGCAAAGAAACAAAACAAATCATGCATCAGAGGGACAAATCCTGGAAGTTTTACCAGAAGAATAAAATGCCTATTACCCTTCTTCAATACACCCAACTCCGCAGCCATGTAAAAAAAACTAATCACCATGGACAAAAAACTACTACAGTAAGCTTCAGTCCAACAATAATAAAAACCCTAAACTATTCTGGAAATCAGTTAATTCCCATCTCCATCCAGGCTCCAGGAATAATTCTGCCCTGACCCAATTATAACTGACATTGAACTAAGCTCACATTTCAACTCATTCTTTACAGAAACCATTCAATGTTAGGCTAACCTAACCAAAACATCCCCAAACAACAATCCACATATCCCTCATTCTTCACCTTCCAACAACCCTGATAACTTTCCCTTCATATTTGAGCTCAAACCAGTCACACCCAGTATTATAAAAAGGTTCCTATCCAAACTAAAGCCATGCTCCAATGCCCCTGATAACATACCCTCCACCTTCCTCAAATGTGCTGCTGATGGTATTGAACTCCCAATCAGCATCTTAATAAATAGATCCATAAAAGAATCATTTGTACCCAAACTCTGGCATTCAGCCTACATTCTTCCTCTTCACAAAGGAGGCAAAAACACCAATGTTTCTAATTTCCGCCCCATTGCCCTACTCTCTCCAATCTCCAAAATTCTAGAAAAATGTGTCCGCCACCAACTTATGCCTTTCTTAATCCAGAATCAACTCCTTACACCTACCCAACATGGCTTCCGCCCTGGTCATAGCACCATAACTGCTCTACTCTCCTTCCTAGAAACAGTCAGTCAAGCCAGAGATTCCGGACTCCTAGTATCCACAGTTCTCCTAGATCTCTAAAGCATTTGACACCATTTCCCACAAACACCTTCTCTATCATCTCTCCAACTTAGATCTCTCCCCAAATACTTTATTTTGGTTCTTCAGTTACCTGTCAGATAGATCTCAAGCAGTCAGATGGAAGAACTCCACCTCTTCCTTCTTAGCGACCCCCACCGGTGTACCTAAGGCGTCCATCCACGGTCCTATGCTTTCCAACATCTTCATTAATAACCTTCACACTGCCATCCCTGACACAACAGTTATCCAATATGCAGATGACTCAACTTTAGTCTGTGCTGCCTCCAACCTTCTTGAACTACTGACTAAAACCCAAACTGCATTTTCAACCACTGAGAACTGGATGCACCAAAACCACATCTCTCTCAACTCAAATAAATCAAAAATACTACTTTTCCCTCCCTCCAGGGCTTTCTCTTATGACAAAAATGCTTTCAAAGTCCTTAGCCAAACCATCTCACCTATAGAAGTGGTCCCTTTTGCAAAACTTCTTGATATTACTATAGACGAACACCTCAAGTTCGATATTCACATTCAACAAAACATGCGGAAAATCCACCAAAAATTAGGTATACTTTATAGGAATAACCTCTTTCTCTCCATCTCCGCAAGGCTTACCCTGCGAACTAGTTACCTTCTGCCATCCTTATTATATGGAGCCTCTCTTCCAACGAATGTGACTTCTTCCATCACCTCTAAACTTGAAAATTGCTATAATAAGATCTGTAAATTTGCCACCAAATCTAAAAACTCTGCTCATCTTTGCTTTACCCTACAATCTCTGAACTGGCTAGAACTCTAACCACCTAGACTTCCTACAACTAACCACTTCTCACAAACTAATATTTCACCCAGATAAATGCCCAGCCTTAACAAACATCCTTCCCCCATACATCCCAAATAGATCTCTGAGATCTGAACACCAAAGCTTAATTTCTATCCACAAACCCAAACGGCCTCCATCCTTCACTTAGGATTACATCAAACTCAGAAACCTTCAAAATCGAGTTTTTCTCATACCTGTCATCCAAATGGAAATGTTCCTGCTTTCATCCTACCTAAATTCAAGGGAATTCCCCTAGGAGTTCTTTATTCTCCTTGCTCCTAACCTCCCTCTAACTCATATTTCTATTATCCTACAACAGACTCGAGCTCTCAGTAACTGATTAAGCAACTCACACTTGATTTCAAGTATGTATATAATGTAAATAGCAAATTACTTCTATTGACTGCACGTCAAGTATATACCTTACTTATTTGGAATAACTGCATGTAAACTGTCTCCCCTCTCCTAGTATAATAACGCAAGAACCTTAGATCTCTTATTATGAAGACAGTTGATCATGCTTGCTCTGAATGCAAACACCTGTAAACTGTGTTCTCTATTATCCGTTAACTGTGTTGTATTAAACTGTGTTCTCTATTATCCGTTAACTGTGTTGTATTAAACTGTGTTCTCTATTATCCGTTAACTGTGTTGTATTAAACTGTGTTCTCTATTATCCGTTAACTGTGTTGTATTAAACTGTGTTCTCTATTATCCGTTAACTGTGTTGTATTAAACTGTGTTCTCTATTATCCGTTAACTGTGTTGTATTAAACTGTGTTCTCTATTATCCGTTAACTGTGTTGTATTAAACTGTGTTCTCTATTATCCGTTAACTGTGTTGTCTGCTGTACTTTTTATGCACTTGCATTTCCTTACTGGATGGATACTGTATTATACCTTTAAAATTATGTAACCCTTACTGTATTGCTTATGGAGCTTTTCTCCCCGGGCCTCCACTGAAAATGGGCACTTTCGGGCCCAATGAACTTCCCTGGTAAACAAACTGAAAATAAATAAATAATAAATAGTTATTTTAACTAAAAGTGTAAAGCATTTCAATTTTTCATTAGAGGCTGTCATATGCAAGTGACATATATAATGTAGCATATATACAGCAGATAGCTTATGGATTCAGGTTGTTAAAGTAAGTTATGCTTATTAATCAGGCAGTTTCATTTAAGTTCACAAGTAATTTGGGGAAATTTCAGTTGAGTTTCCAGGAATGTGTATTCCAATGTGAGTAATTGAGTCCATTTTTTCCTCATAAATATGTGTCACAATTCATTAAACTAAGCAAAGTCTAACATCTGTCTAATAATCATTATAAAGACAAAGAATCGTACTTTCCTAGCTCTTCAGACTTTTTGATATCGCAAAATGGTGATAGTACGCTATTTTAACTGGAAGACTAAAACATTTCAATACTTCCTTGTGAATATATATTTTTACTTTTACAGTACTGTCAATGGGCGTTCCTTCATTGAAGGTTGTGCGTTAGGCCCGGCAAGCCAGCACATCAAAATCTACTGCCAATCAGTAGTGGACCGGAGTTCCGCTGTGGCGACCCCTAACCGGGAAAAGCCAAAAGAAACAAACAAACTGTAGTGTCAAGAACTGTCTTTGAAATCTATGCATTACTTCACTTATTTCAAGTCATTCATTTTACAGTTCAGATTATATTTTATCAAAATGTCAATAGCATTTCAGGGGCACATTTAATATTTAAATTTATATTTTAAATGAATTGCTATTAGTTGCCAAGTGAGTTTGTACAGAGTGGGAGGTAACTGCAAAGATAACATGTTGTAACGGGTAATATGCATCTTTTCATGTGCTCTAGAGACTGACAATTTCAAGTAACATATAAAATGTAACTTTTACAGTGCAGACAGCTTGTGAAATCAGCATGTTAAACTGAGTAATAATTGTTAATCAAGCAGCTACATTTCAGTGCACATGTAGTTTGGGAACATTTCAGTTGTGTTTCTAGGAATATGTAATCCTATGAGGATAAATCATAAAATATTTACAAATAGTCCTATTATGTATTTATTTTACCTTGCTTAGGTTGTTTTTCATTTTAATAACTAAACAACATTACTTTTTCTTATTTGTTATCTGTGAAGCTAAATACCAAGCCGTGGTGGTGCAGTGGTAGCGTTTTCGCCTCACAGCAAGAGGTTCTCCTGTTCGATTCTCGGCTGGAGTGCCTTCTGTTTGCAGTCTGCACGTCCTCCCCATGGTCGAGTGACGTTAGACATGGAGGTAGTTGCGTGCGTGAATGGGCGTGTCTCTTTGAAGGTTGGGCGTCAGGCTGGCAACTGGGTACCTAAAAAATCCACTGCCAGTCATTAGCGGACGGGAGTTCCGCTGCGGTGACCCCTAACTGGGAAAAGCCTAAAGAATTTTTCATCTGTGAGGCTAAATGCACTTTGCAGGTTCACAGTGTCCTTAGAAACTGCAGCAGTTGTTTACTGTTGCTATGGCAACAAAAATAGAATGTGAAGAAAGCTTCACTTCTCTTAACCAACAGTACATTTTTCCCTCCTTTTTTTATATGTATATATATTTGTTAATACTAAAAGGAAATAATTCAAAGGACATATGTAAATGAATGGAACATTTCAGAGTTAATCACGAACATGTCCCCAATCCCAATAAGCATAACAGTGATTATCATTAATCTAATAAATATTGTAATAATTAAGTTCACTATTCCAATTAGTCTACCTTAAAACTAGATTATTTTAGACTATTACTTATCTGTATAGATGCAAGCCGTGGTGGTGCAGCGGTAGCATTGTTGCCTCACAGCAAGAGGTTCTCCTGTTCGATTCTCGGCTGGAGCGCCTTCTGTGTGCAGTCTGCATGTCCTCCCCGTGGTCGAGTGGCATTCGAAAGATATGCGTCGAATGGGCGTGCCTTCGTTGAAGGTTGGGCGTCTAACTGGCACCTCAGCACCCATAAAAAAAAATCTACTGCCAATCATTAGCGGACCGGAGTTCCGCTTTGGCGATCCCTAACCTGGAAAAGCCGAAAGACAATTGTATATATATTTATCTGTATAGATAGTGAGTTATTAAATATATACAGACTATATTAGTATAGTAAATAGGAGAGAATTTAGAAAGGGAGACAAGATGCAGTTAAAATAAATAATGAGAAAAGAGAGAGGAGAGAAAGAAAAGAGAAAATACACATATACTATGTATGTTGATTTACAGTATAAATATTTTATGTGCTATATAACTCTCCTTCTGTGAAAGAAAAGTGCCCTGTTTTACGGGTTCCTATGACTTCATCGAACGATGAAATCACCGACACTCACCTCTTCGACACCAATCCATCGACGTCCATATCATCGACAATTCCGGTAAGCGATCTTCCCCCTCACAGGACCCATGGTAGCGCTTCTTCCTGTGTTACAACGATCAGGGTTTACGTACTTTACCTTGAAAGCACTACCATGGGTCCTGTGAGGGGGAAGATCGCTTACCGGAATTGTCGATGATATGGACGTCGATGGATTGGTGTCGAAGAGGTGAGTGTCGGTGATTTCATCGTTCGATGAAGTCATAGGAACCCTGTTTTACATACCTGAGGTAATGTGAAAACTCTCATTTGTCATCTATTTTTAAAAAATATAGATAAAGATTCCAGTAGTTAGTTACCTTTGTTTTAAAATTCCAAACAGTAAAATTGGTCCTTTAAAGTAATGTTAAAACAATTCATATCGTAGCAGATGCTTTGATAGATTTGGTTGTAAGAGTATCAGTCTTTTGCTTCTTTTTGACATCTGTCCAGACATTTGTTTCTTTTGTTCTCTTGAGAGAAGGTGACATCCAATCCATATCTTCTGGTAAATTAATCACATTATTAGTTTTAATAAATGAAGAGGCTTCCTCTAAGCCAATAAAAGTTCACATCTCGTTGGCATACAGTATTCTTATCTTAACTGGATATGCAAGTTGTGCCTTGATGTTATTTTGTTTCAGGAACTTTATCATTGGCCACGCTTTTTTCCTTTGTTCCATTATTCTAGGTGAATAGTCGTTATCAAATCTTATCAGGCTCTGTTTATATTTTAGAGGTGCCTTCCTACAAGCAGATCTTAAAATCAGTTCATTGTCAGATCTGAAAATCAGTTCCTTGTCCAAGTATGAAAGAAATTTGATAATTATGACCTAGGAGGAGAATTTGAGTTAGTGGCAGGTTTCCCAAGAGCTCTGTGTGCCCTTTCAATGCCAAAGGAAAGTCCTTCTTTTAAATGTAAAAAGTCAGGGATCCAGCTTGATGAAAAGGAAATAATATCCTCACCTTCTCTGTTTTCAGGTAATCCGAAAATCCTGATGTTATTTCTCCTCTACCTCTTTTCCAAGTCATCTACTTTATTAACCAACCAAGTGTTTTGTTTAAGAAGCAGTTCTTTCTATGTTTCCTCTTAAGTCTGCTTTCTAAGTCATTTAGAGACACCTCTATTCCTGTTATCCTTGTCTGTTGTTGGTGTAGCATTTCCTTGAGGGTGTCAGAGTGTTTTTGACTGCTTGTTTTAAGATTTTCTAGGTCCTCTTTAAAATCATCCACCTTCAAAGACAACCCCTGCAGGGTAGATGTCATCTCTTTTAGTTCCTTCTTTAAGCCAGCAAACTGATGAGAATTCCTTGAGTTGCTCATTTAAACAAGTGAATATATCTCCAAGCTTTTTGACAGGAAATTATTTGTAAAACTTCACCAAAGTTTCTAATTATATAAATTAGTCCTTTATCTATAAGATTTTATACTTTGAAGAAAAAAATATATATTTTTTTCCTGTCTTATTTAACTAGTTACATGGAGCTCTAAATTACTGCTGCTTTTAGTTAGCCATTCAGGCTCCACCCCCCTACCCCCCCATGCAAGGACTTTCTGACCACAATGGTCAGAGAGGTTGCTCTCAAACTGTCCCCAAATCTCTTATAACTCCTTCAGTTTTCAGTGGGCTCCTATCGATGTGGTATTTAGCGGGAACTGAGATGTTCTTCGTGTTTCACTGTTGCAGTCATAACATTTTGGGTAATCTGCTGGCAGGTTGCCCTCAGTTGGCCTGAATAACAAAGTCTTGGGTCCTGCGTCGGTTGCTGTCTCCTCTTCCACAACGTCAGGTCATCAGCGGTATAAAACATGCAGCCGACGCCATTTTATTCAGTCTTTCTTGCCGCGCGGTGCCCGAAGGAAGTCTTCAAGCTAAAGCTAAGTACCCCATTGGGGAAACTTTTTCTTGCTCCTTACTGATGTCAGTAAAAGTTAATAATTGCGTTACTTGTGGGAAGCAAATACCTCATAAGGATTTTCATTTGTATGTATTCCTTGCCTAGACCCAGATCATAATGTGCCTTGCTGTCGGTTTTGTGCTAGATTTAACCAACGCACTATTAAGTGTCTGTATTTTTTTGCTTCTAAATATTTTGAATCAAGGTTTAATTATCCTGAAATGTCATCGGTTAGCAATCCGACTACGGAGTTCACAAAAAAATGCAAAGAAAAAGACAGAGACAGACCGTCGAGGTCCAAAACCGATGACAAAGCTTCTCCTAAGCCAGTCGCCAGTTCGCTGGTACTCAGTGAGGCGCTTTCACAGCCCCTGATACCCACTACTTTTGAGTCGCAGGCCTCTACCGAGATCCATTCGGAGACCGGTATGCCACGAGATTCTGAGTATTGATCCCGTGGATGTCTCTCCCTTGGATGGGTCCAGAGCCACTGAGCAGGCACCGGCTTCTGAGGGTGTTTTCAGGCCTCAACATTTTTATATTAAACCGATGCCAGCCTCAAAAACAAGGCCAAAAACATCTTCTATGTCTAAAAAACTGACGCATGAGCCACGTGCTGAGGCCCCTATGCCTAAAAAGCAGATTATCAAAATGGCTGAGGACCTAATTACCTTGATCAGGGGTTCCCAAACCCCCCGCCCAAACCTCCGCTAAGAGGCCTAGGCAAGGCACTGATTATGAATCTTCAGATCAGGTTTCCATTTCTTCTGATCAGGAATTTTTTATTCCACCCTATGAGGATTCTGATGCAGAGGTATCCATCCCATCTACATCTTCTCCTGAGGATTACTCTTTTGGAGAGACTTTGCATACCTTAAGGGAACACTTTCACTGGGAGAGTTAGGACTTCTCTGAATCAAAAAAGAGGCTTAGGGATTTTCTTCTTCTTCCTCAGCATAGGCCTTTGGCAATACCTCCTGTATTAGACATTGTTGATGTGTTTTCGAAATCAAGCATGGCTCCTGATTCCCTACCTCCGGCTCCTAGTAAGCCAGACAGATATTACAGGGTTCCTGACTCCCACAAATTTCTATTCAAAAATCCTGCTGCTGATCCTGAGACTATTTCACAAGGGTGTAAAGGCCTCTACAGCCAAAAATCCTACCCCCTCTGATAGAGATTCCAGGGCGCTGGATAGATGGGGAAAGAAGGTTTATATGTCTGCTACCTTGGCAATCAGGGCCTTAAACTGCCAGTTTCATATGCTTAAATATCAACAGCATGTTATAGGCTTACTGAAACAGAAAATTATGTTGATTTCTGATTGTGTGTAAAATAGAGTTACAGGAATTATTGCATTTAGCAGAACAGGTTGGAAAGCATACTTTGCAATGTGGTTTTGATTCCTTGAAGGCCTCTTGCAGGGCCACAATTACTGGATCTGTGATTAGAAGGCATGCCTGGCTCAAGGAGCAAAATCAGCCTAATCATGTTAAAGCTAAATTGTTGGATGCCCCCTTGCAGCATGATACTCTGTTTGGTAATAAGGCAGAAGAGGTTTTAAAGAAAATGGAAGACAAAGCTAAATCTATGTAAATTGTAAAAGATATCTTGCAAGTGCAGCCACCCAGGTTCTGTAGGCACTGGCCTACTAAAAATTGGTCCTTTCCAGTGTCCAACAGAGCCAGTCAAGGCAAATCCAGGCTATCAAAAGGCTCCAGATAGCAATCACAGGGTTCTTACAGGTCAAAGCAATGGGGTGCCTCCACCTCCAAATCTGGAGGAAACAAAGCACAACCCTACAGTAAGCAGTCTCAATGACTTTCCTCTACCATCACCAAGCACTTATCTTTTGGCAGCCCCTGTGGGAGGAAAATTAGCACTTCATGCTCAAAATTGGCAGTTAATTACCCAGGACAAGTGGGTATTAAACATAGTATCCCAGGGGTACAGATTTCATTTACATACTTTGCCAATTCCAAACAGATGGCCAGATCTGCCACAAAATCAGTGGGCAGAGGCTCAGAAACAAGTTATGTCCCTCATGGATATGGGGGCTATTCAACCAGTACCAGAACAGGAAAAAGGACAAGGTTTTTATTCGACTGTTCCTGGTACCCAGAAAAGACAATGCGTGGTGTCCAATACTGGACTTATCAATTTTGAACACGTTCCTGGACATTACAAATTTCAAAATGCTGACTTTACAACAGTTACTGTCTATGCTGGGCAGGAACGCTTGGTTAGTGACTTTAGACTTGAGGCATACCTGCATATCCCAATAAGGGAATCATGCAGAAGATACCTCCGCTTCAAAGCAGGTTTTTTGCATTACCAATTCTCTGCACTGCCCTTTGGCTTGTCTACTGCGCCCAGGGTCTTTACAAAGTGCCTGGCACCAGTAATTGCATTCTGCAGACAAAGAAGCATACAAATGTATCCTTATCTGGATGACGGTCTCATTCAAGCAGAGGACAAGGACACTCTTCAACATATGGCGTTTGTAAAATGGCTTCTAACATGCCTAGGTTACACAATAAATGAAAAGCAATCCCAATTGGTACCCTCTCAAATAATTACATTCCTGGGTGCAAGCTTGAATACAACTGCCTGGATGGCTTACCTCACGCCAGACAAACAAAGGCAACTGACAACATACTTCAAACAAATGGCAACAAAAACCCAGTTATCTGCAAGACAAATTCTGCAGGCTTTGGGGTTCATGGCATCCTGCATTCTACTAATTCCATATGCGAGTCTGCATATGAGGAAACTTCAGTGGTACCTAAAAAGTTTATGGAGTCAACATTGTCACAGTCTGGAAACAATGATTCCTCTCATTCCCTGCCTACAACAGGAGTTTCTTTGGTGGGCAGAGACATGTCACCAAAACAAGGAACTGTCATTTACTCTAATCCCTGCCACCCAAACCCTAACTACGGACGCATCAGACTGTGCTTGGGGGGCCCACCTGGTGGGGAGATGCATTCAGGGCAGATGGAGCCCAAAACAAATGCATCTGCATATCAACCAGAAATAGATGCTAGCTGTTCAGAATGCTCTGACAGCCTTCAAGGACTTACTTCATCCAGGACAACTACTGATAAAGATGGAAAACACCACAGTTATGTGGTACATAAACAAGCAGGGGTTACACATTCCTACCCCCTTTGCAGACTAGCCATGGCATTGTGGAACACAGCTTTGACTTACCAAATACATCTTCAAGCTCAATTCCTGCCATGAAAACAAACTACTCTGGCAGACGACCTAAGCAGAAATCTTATGGACCCGCACGAATGGGAGGGGACAAAAAAAAAAAAACAAAAAAAATAAATAAAAATTATGGGATATCTTATTTTCTTCTACTTTCTGATATCACATATGCTTATTTATTTTGTAGCACATGTTTTGCATGACTAGTATCTTTAATTGAAGTTTAATGTCTTGAAATTTAATTATTAATGTGCTGTATATTTTATGAGGAGCTTTTCTCCCTGGGCCTCTACTGAAAATGGACATATATCCAGTTAGACTAGCCCGGTCAACAAATGTAAAATAAATAAAAATAAATAAATAAACTGGATCCACAAATCTTCAGCATGTTAACACAGAAATGGTGGAGCCCAGACATAGATATATTTGCCTCTCCCCAAAATTATCAGTTGGACAAATTCTGCGCAAGAACTCAACACAAAAAGGCATGGAAAGTGGATGCCCTAGCCTATAGTTGGAAAAACCTATCAGTCTATGCCTTCCTTCTCTGCCTCTTCTCTCTAAGGTCTTACTAAAAGTCAGACAGGAGAAACCAAAAATGATCCTAGTTGCTCCGGACTGGCCTCGCCAGCACTGCTACCCACTTCTAAGGAATATGTCTCAACTTCCTCCTTGGTACTTGCCTGAAATACCTCATCTACTGTCTCAGCAGAACAATCAAATTCTGCACACTCCGCTCCAAGCTCTGAATCTTGCAGCATGGCTGATCATTTAATTATTATTTAATTATTCAAACAATGCCTCTCAGTAAATCTGTGATGGATGTCATTTTGGAAGCCAGAAGGCCTAGTACTAGAAAATCTTATGCTGATAAATGGAAGAGATTCTGTGCTTGGAACCAAGCAAAAGGAACAGACACAGCAAAGCCCAATATTCCTCAGATTTTACAATATTTGACTGAGATGCTTGACATTTGACTGAGATGCTTGACAAGGGCCTATCTTTTTCTTCAATAAAAATCCATACCTCTGCCATTTCGGCTCATTACAACACAGAGCCTCCACTCTTTTCTCATCCTCTGCTTAAACAGTATCTTAGAGGGGACAAAAATTTAAGGCCTCACAGAAGATCAACAACTCCTGCATGGGACCTCAATTTTGTGCGGGAAAAACTCACCCTGCCTCCTTATGAACCAGCAGCTACTGCGGACATAAAATTTCTATCTTGGAAAACAGCTTTTCTCTTGGCAGTCACTTCAGCAAGAAGGGTTTCAGAACTGCAGGCTCTCATGGCTGTGGAGCCTTTTGTTACATTTTACCCAGACAGGGTGTCCCTCAGGACCAATCCTTCTTTTATGCCTAAGGTGGTATCCAGTGTGGCTGTTAACCAGACAATTCACCTGCCAACATTTTACCCAAAGTCCACAGAACAAGGGGGAGCGGATTCTGCATTCATTGGATGTACACAGATAACTAAGATTCTACTTACAGTACCAAATCTCTAAGAAAGTCTGAGCAACTACTGGTAGCATTTGCTGCAGGGTCAGAGGGGAAGGCTGTATCAAAACAGACTATTTCAAAGTGGATAAGCAACAGCATTCGTTTCTGCTACTTGCACCATGGTAAACGTGTGTCCAAGGGGATCAGATCACATTCCACCAGGGCTGCCTCTACATCAGCAGCTTTTCTCAGAGGGGTTCCAACCAAAGACATCCTAGAAGCTGCTACTTGGAGCTCTGTTCATACCTTCACAAAGCATTATATTTTGCTTCTCTTCTCCAAATCCACGGCAGGCTTTGCCATTGCAGTTCTGCAGGGCCTTATAGCCGCTCCTAATGCTGTTTAGTTCCATCCTCCCATCCATAGCTTTGGGATTCTACCCAAATGTAATGACTGCAACAGTGAAACACGAAGAACATAGTGCAGATGTCCTTCAAGGATGCATCTGCAGTCCTTACAAATGGGTTGTCCTGTCGTCAGGCAGCCCTTCGGTTGGCCGGATTCCAAAGTCTGGGTCTGGCCTCGGCTGATGTCGCACTTCACCCGACGTCATAGCTGCAGTTCTTCGGGTATAAAGGGATCAGCCGACGCCATCTTCCTCAGTCTTTCTTGCCGCGTGGCGCCCGAAGCAGAAGCTGTTCGCAAGTGCCGGTCGGTCAGAACCAGAGATTACTACTACCGAAGACTTCTAAAAAGCTAAGTACCCCGTTGGGGACTCTTTCTTGCCTCAGCCGATGTCAGAAAAAGTGAATAACTGTTTAACTTGTGGGAAACAAATACCTCATAAAGATTTCCACTCTTACTGCTTACCTTGTTTAGGCCCAGACCACGACGTAGCAGCTTGTCTAGCCTGTGCTTCTTTCAACCGACGGACGCTTAGACGTCGGTCGGAATTTGCTGAAGAGTTTTTCGGCTCTGCTTTTGCTTACATTATGCCGTCAGATCCTCCGACTACGCAAATTTCTAAAAAGTGCAAGGAAAAGGACCGACACTCGCGGTCCGCGGTTTCGGCCGAAACCGCGGTTAAGCCAACCGCGAATGTCTCGGTTTCAGCTGAAACAGAGTCCACGGTTCTTCCTTCGGCCGAAAGCTTACCTCCTACCGAGGCCTCGTCCAGCATGGTTGAATCTGCTACTGAAATCCCACCCGCTCTTGCAGGTTCTCAGGATTTATCTGATACTATCCCTTTGGATATTTCTACCCCTGCACGTGGAGCTGCTAGGCCACCTGCATCCATGTCGATTAAGGCCTTTGCCAGGGCTAAAGCAGCAAAATCTGCCAAAACTGTGCCTGCTAAGACCCCCTCTCACAGGCCTAGCTCTAGTTCACAAATGCTTAGTCTAGCAGAGGATCTCATTTCTTTAATCTGGGGATCCCAACCACACCCAGACAGGGCCTCTCACCCACCTCCAGAGAAGAGGCCTAGGGTAGAGCCCCCTGAGCCAGTTTCTTCAGATGACTCCTCTGATGAATCGGATAATTCTAACCCTCCAGAGGGCCCTCATGCTATGAGGGAACAATTTCAATGGCAGGGCCAGGATTTTTCAGACTCTAGGAAAAGGCTTAGAACCTTTTTGCATTTGCCACAGCATAGGCCTTTAGCCATTCCTCCAGTACTTACTGTTGTGGATGATGCATTTAATGATGTTTGTACTGCTCCTGATTCTCTTCCTCCGGCCCCTGCTAAGCCCGATAGGTACTACAGGATTCCGGACACATATTATCATTTGTATAAGGCCCCTTTTGCAGATCCCGAAACAATCTCCCAGGGACCCAAGGCTGTAGCAGCTACCACTGCCAAAAACCCCCTCCCCTCTGAAAGGGAATCTAGGGCCTTAGAGAGATGGGGTAAAAAAGTTTATACTTCTGCTACTCTTTCAGCTAGGGCCTTGAACTGTCAATTCCACATGATTCAGTATCAGGAATTTATGTTAGACCAGTTAACTAAAAAACTGTCCTCGGATGAACCATTAGACAAAAAATCTGTTCAGGAAATGGTACATAACATTCAGCAGGTCAGTAATCATTCTTTAAAATGCGGCTATGATGCACTGGAGGCTTCCTTTAGATCAGCCATGACTGGTACAGTGATCAGAAGACATGCATGGTTAAAAGAGCAGTCCTTACCAGACCATGTTAAATCAAAGCTCCTAGATGCTCCCATGGATAAGCTCAATCTGTTTGGCTCCCCTGCACAGCAGGTGCTGAAGAAGGTGGAAGAGAAAGCAAAATCTGTCCAGACAGTCAAGGATTTCTTGCAAGTCCAGCCTCCAAGGTTTAGCAGGAACTGGCCTTCCAAGAATTGGTCCTTTCCAGACACCTCCAGAGCTCAGAGAGGCAGGAATAGGCGCTCAAGAGGCAGGGGTCAATCCAGAGGTGCCTACAGGGGACGTCAGTGGCAGGCTAGCAACCAGCGAGGTACAGCCACAGATCCAGCCACCACCACTTCCACAGGACAATCACAGTGACTTGGCTCTGGCACCGCCTACCAGGGAACAACTAGAAGCACCCTTAGGCGGGAAGCTAGCCTTATTTTCAGTAAACTGGCATTACATCACAGGAGACAAATGGATTTTACAGACAATAGACCAAGGTTACAGGTTTCACTTCCATACTCTACCAAGGAAGAGAGGAATGCCAAACCTACCTCCAAATCAGAAGACAGAAGCTCTAAAACAAATAACTCACTTACTAAGGATGAGAGCTGTAGAAAATGTACCATCTATGGAACAAGGGCAAGGAATTTACTCCAGACTCTTCCTGGTACCAAGAAAAGAAAACCAATGGAGACCTATTCTCGACCTGTCCGCTTTAAACACATACCTCATTGTTCCAAAATTCAAAATGCTGACCCTACAGCAACTTCTTCCCATGCTGGGCAAGGAGTCTTGGCTGGTAACTCTAGATCTCAAGGAGGCATATCTGCACGTCCCCATACGACCAAATTGCAGAAGATACCTCAAATTTCTTGCAGGATCAGAGCATTATCAATTCTCAGCATTGCCCTTTGGCTTATCTACTGTGCCCAGAGTATTCACAAAATGCCTGGCATCAGTAATTGCTCATTGCAGGCTTCAGGGAATTCAAATCTACCCTTACCTGGACGACTGCCTGTTACAAGCGGACAACAAAAACAAATTAACAAAAGACTTGAAAAGGGTCATTCATCTACTGCAAGCCCTGGGATACACAGTCAATATAAAAAAGTCAAGGCTGATACCATCCCAAAGGGTAACCTTCTTGGGTGCAGAGCTGGACACATCAAAACAAATGGCATTCCTAACAGTAGAAAAACAGGAGCAACTCCCTCTCTACTTCATGGCATTAACAAAGCAGAACCAGCTAACAGCAAGAAAAGTCTTGCAAGCCCTGGGTTACATGGCATCCTGCATAATATTGATTCCACATGCCAGACTACATATGAGAAAGTTACAGTGGTACCTAAGGAATTTATGGTCTCAGCACAAGCACAGCCTAGAAACCCAAATTCCAATAATTCCATGCCTGAAGCAAGAATTCCAATGGTGGGCTCAGGCCTGTCAATCAAACAAAGGACTGCCCTTCCACAGCACTCAACCAAGCCAGACCATCACAACGGACGCCTCAGACCTCGGTTGGGGGGCGCACATGCTGGACAAGTGCATACAAGGCTTATGGACTCAAGACCAGCTGCACCTACACATAAATCAAAAGGAAATGCTGGCAGTAAAACTGGCAATTCAGACATTCAGACCATTTCTTCGACAGGGTCAACTGTTGATAAGGATGGACAACACCACAGTTATGTGGTACATCAACAAGCAGGGAGGCACACATTCATACCCTCTATGCCGGATGGCAATGGACCTCTGGAATGTGGCCCTGAGCTTCAACATTCAGTTACAAGCAATTTTTGTGCCAGGAAAAGAAAATATACTAGCAGACATCCTAAGCAGAACTACCACGGATGCCCACGAATGGATGCTGCATCCAGACATCTTCAAAACCATTACAGGGAAATGGGGACTACCAGAAATAGACTTATTTGCATCCCCACACAATCACCAACTGAAAAAATTCTGCACGAGGACGTACCACCCACTTGCTTGGAAAGTGGACTCCCTATCCTTCAGTTGGAAAAACCTGACAGCATATGCATTCCCACCACTTCCTTTGATGCACAAGGTGCTATTGAAGATCAAAGAAGACCGTCCAAGGATCATCCTGATAGCTCCAGACTGGCCAAGGCAACATTGGTACCCATTACTGAGGAGTATGTCTCGGGAACAAATATGGCCTCTGCCCCTAGTTCCCTTACTGTTAACACAGAACAACTTCAAAACCCTGCATCCAAACCTGAAAACACTGCGGCTGGCTGCCTGGAACATTGCATAAGACCAAATAACCCAGCTTTATCTCAGAGGGTTAAAGACATTATCTTGGAGGCTCGCAGGCCCTCAACAAGAAAAAATTATTCAGCAAAATGGAAAAGATATCTCATTTGGAGTACTGCAAAAGGAGAAAATCTGTCACTGGTAAACATAGCTAACATCCTGGAATACTTGGCAGAGCTATTCCACAATGGCCTGTCCTATTCTTCCATTAAGATTCATGCATCAGCTATTTCAGCAGAATACAACTTGGATCCTCCAGTCTTCTCACACCCTCTGCTCAGGCAGTTTCTGAGAGGAATTAAAAATGTAAAACCACCTAGGAAGCCACCATTGCCAGCATGGGACTTGAACTTTGTGCTAGAAAAGTTGGCACTCCCTCCTTTCGAGCCAGCAGCAACAGCAGAATTACAGTACTTATCATGGAAAACTGCTTTCCTGCTTGCAATCACTTCAGCAAGAAGGGTTTCGGAACTACAAGCATTAATGGCAGTACAGCCCTTCCTGATCTTCCATCAAGATAGTGTCCATGAGAACTAATCCTACTTTTATGCCAAAGGTGGTCTCCAGAGTATCTTTAAACCAGGCTATCCACCTGCCTACATTCTTCCCCAACCCACAGAACAGGGGAGAAAGACTGTTGCATACCTTGGATGTACATAGACAATTGCGTTACTACCTGGACAGGACCAAGAGCAATAGAAAAACTGACCAGCTACTGGTAGCATATGCAACAGGAATGGAAGGAAAAGCAATTTCAAAACAGACAATCTCTAAGTGGATAGGAAATTGCATTAGATTTTGTTACTCCTACCATGGGAAGAAAACTCCAGAAAACATCAGACCTCACTCTACAAGGGCTACAGCCACTACCACAGCTTTTTTATGAAAAGTGGCTACCAAAGACATTTTAGAGGCTGCTACTTGGAGCTCCGTGCATACATTTGCCAAGCATTATAATTTACCCTTATACTCCAGATCCCGAGCAGGTTTTGCCACTGCTGTTTTGCAAGGGATCTTAACTACACCATAATCTTATTACTCCTCCTCCCCCAGTTTGGCTATGGTATTCTACCCATTTGTAAGGACTGCAGATGCATCCTTGAAGGACATAGTACAGTTTTGTACCTACCATAAATGTAGATGTCCGATAGGCATGCATCTGCAGTCAGGATTACCCACCCTCCTTCCCCTCTGAGGTACTCCTAGGGTATTTACCCATCTTCTAGCTAGCTGGGGGGATCTATTATGGTGTATTTGTTTGTATATATGTATATACATGTTTATTTTTATTTGCTCTCTATTTGGAAACTTTTGCAATTATCCAAATTTAGCCTTCCTAGAGGGCACCTGGCATCTGGGGCAAGAAACACTGAGGAAGATGGCATCGGCTGATCCCTTTATACCCGAAGAACTGCAGCTATGACGTCGGGTGAAGTGCGACATCAGCCGAGGCCAGACCCAGACTTTGGAATCCGGCCGACCGAAGGGCTGCCTGACGACAGGACAACCCATTTGTAAGGACTGCAGATGCATGCCTATCGGACATCTACATTTATGGTAGGTACAAAACTGTACTTTGTGTACACTTACCATAAATGTAGATGTTCGAGTGTATTCACTGTTGCAGTCCGGGTTACCCACCCGCCATCCCCCTTTTCTGTACCTTTTCTTTCCTTCACTATATACTAAAGCCTTTGCGGTGTATTTGCTTTTAGATGAAGGTAAAGTTTAAGTTGCTTAAAGTGCATTTATGTATATTTCTGTTTATTTATTTATATATATATATATATATATATATATATATATATATTTGCTCCCCATTTGGGGAGCACCTGACATCTGGGGCAAGAAAAAACGAATAAAATGGCGTCGGCTGCATGTTTTATACCCTTGACGACCTGACATCGTGGAAGAGGAGACAGCAACCGACGGAGGACCCAAGACTTTGTTATTCAGACCAACTGAGGGCAACCTGCCAGCAGATTACCCAAATGTAATGACTGCAACAGTGAATACACTCAAACATCTACATTTATGGTAAGTGTACACAACTGTACTTTTTTCCCAAAGGGGATGGTGACTCATTTTTTGGCATTAAGCTTAAGGCCATGGTTTCAACACCAGTCATTGGACTAAGTTAGGCCTTTCTTTAGGATGTCTACATCACTTGGGGAGTTAATATTAGCTCCCAGTTTGCACTCATCTGCAAACTTGGTCAGCCAGAGTTCCTCCGTGTTGGCCTGGACTTCTGAGTAGTAGATGCCAAATAGTAGAGGACCCAGGTCCAATCCCTGTGGGACTCCACTCATGCCTGGTCGGAAGTCTGACTTGGAGTCCGCTACTTTCACACTGTGAGCCAGTTTGCAACCCACCTTGTGATATAGGGGTTGATGCCTAGTTTGGTGAGTTTATCAATAATTCCTGAGTGCGTAATGATGTCAAAGACCTTGGCAAAATCGAGGTAGGCTGTATGAACTGCCTTGCTCTCATCCACAACTATGTTGACTGACTCAAAGAAGTCAACCAGATGGAGCAGGCATGATCTACCTTTCACAAAACCAAATTGCGTGGGATCTAGACTTTGTAGATTCCCTAGGTCCATGATGATGTGCTCCATAGCCTTACATATCATACTCGTCAGGCTAATGGGGTGATAATTATTAGGGTCTGTAGTCGCTCCCCCTTTATGGAGAGGGATGCCATTTGGTGGGGACAAAGCCTGAGGTGAGACTGTGATTGAACAGGGCACGCAGATGTGGTGCCAGTTCTCTTTGTAGTTTATATAGAACACATCCAGGGATATTGTCGGGCCCCATGGAAGCTGTATTCTTAGCCTTGGACAATGCAGCTTTAACCTGTGCTGCAGTAATGCTGGGTGCCTGGTATTGTGATTGGTCCTTTGGGGGGGGGGGGGTAAAATTGGCATTGAATTTGTCTGCCAGTATGTTGGCTCAGTATAGGAGGTACCATTGTGCGGTAACTCAGAGAAATCTTGGGTATTGCCGTGGAGATTCTGGATATAACTATAGAAGGCTTTGTGTTTGTTTTTAATGTGTGTGCCACAATTCTGCCTTCATAGCTGGCTTTAGAGGTTTTGATGAGGGATCTCAACTTTTTGTTGAGTCTAATAAAGGGTTTTTTACAGTCTTGGGACTTCACCTTTTTCTGCAACAGTTTCTTCCTTCTGTTGCAGAGTGTATTAATGGCAGGGGACCACCAGATTGGCTTTCTTTTTTTTGGAGGAGAGCGTCTTGGTTCTGTTGGGTATGGCTAGTTCCATGCATTTATGTACATGTTCGTACAGTGCATTGGTGTATGATTCGGCAGTCATGCATCTATTTTCCATTGGCATGGGTGCCATGAAGTTAGCCACCTCTGTTTTTAGGAGCCCAGAGTCAGCTTTGGAGAAGTTTTTCATGGTGATTAATTTGTGGGGGGTGTGGGTGAGATGTGGATTTCCATGGTGATTAGTTTGTGGTCGGGTCTAACCAGGGAGGAATTGACTATTTGTGTAGAGCAACAGTCGCCATGTTAGTAATAACAAGGTCAAGGATGTTGCTTCTTCTAGTAGGGGTAAGAATGAGCTGGTCCAGGCCATTGGAATTGATGAATTCCAGGAAGCATTGGGCCAGTGTATTGGTGCATGAGTAGTCTTCCCAATTGATGGAGGGGTAGTTGAAGTCACCTATTATGAGAGTTTTCGGTTGGACCCTAATAGTTTCCAGGGTGCTTAGGAATGTGGAGTGAGAGTTTTGGGACATAGTTGGGGACCTATAGCAGGCTACGACCTGAATTGCCATCTTACCCAATGTTAGTTGTACCTGAAGTATCTCTGCTACGTTATGCTGGGCCACTAGTCTGGAGGTGTGTATATCATTTATGAATATGGAGACGCCACGTCCTTTGAAGCTTCGGTCCATGTTCTGGGGCCGAAAGGTGTGGAATGAGTTATAGCCTGGTAGCGCAGGGGTGTTTTCTGCTGTTTTAAACCAGATCTCCATTACAGCAGAAATGTTGATGTTCTCCATTTTTAGGAGTGCTTCGAGCAAGTGCATCTTGAGATTTAGACTTCTAGCGTTGAGCAGCGTGACCCTCAGATTGCATTTGTTTATAGCTGTTATGGTGGTAATTTGGTCTTTGGAACATCATCTAAAAAAGGCACTATAGGGGTGGCAAGAGCCTTAGCCAGTATCTAGAATCCCAGGGGTGACAGATGCAGGCCATCTCTGGCAAAGCATCGAGGTCTGTCAGTCATGTCATCCCAACCAGACGGATACTGGGTCCCCTTAGAATGACACCAGAAACTTGGCCAATTGTTGTCAATCATTTTCTGCTTGTACTGCGGTATCTTTCTGGGCGGTGGTAGGCTGCTGCTCAGGGCTAGGGTCAATACCTGCCTGGGCCACATAATCTGAGAGCTCCTCCATGTCTCTTTTCATGTAGTCCAGGGAGGTATGTCTCAGGTCATTCTCACCCACATGGAGAGTGACAGAGTCATACTTGTTGTGGAGTGACCTGAGTGCATGTGTTACATGTCAGATTCTGGCACCTGATAGACAGCTGACTGTTATCTTCTCCTTATTCAGCCTAGTGAGTGAGACATCAGTGTGCCTCTCTAGTCACCTATGATTAGTGTATTGCGTAAGCTGTATTGCCTGAGGGGCTTGGTTAAGGGGCACACTCTGTATGTGAGCTATGTGTCTATGTGTTTGTGCTGTGTTGTGGTGGTCAAGTGCATTTTTGCCTTGGTGGTCTATGCTGTTTGGGTAGATTTCATTTGAGAGCCTCTGCGAAAGTGGGTATGTGGTTTGTGTTTTTATGTGAGAGCTGTGATGGTGCGTGTTCTGGAGGGCTGTTTGTTGCATGTGGTGTGGTGCAGTTGTTGACCATCTCCTCTTCACCAGCTATTCTGGTCTTGGCTTGAGAGTGCATGGTGTCCAATTTGGATAAATATGTGCATCTCTCACAAGTCTGAGTATTGGGAGGTAAGAGAAGAGGGTTGTCTGTGTACATGAGGCAATTGCTACACTGCCTCAGAATGCCCAAGTTCCCCAGGTTAATAGGAGAAAGCACGTGGAACTGACCTTTAGACATACCAGGGGGGGATGGTCATTATTACTAAGTACTGGAGCTGTTTTCTTATATAGTCCTTTTAGAGGACAAATGTCATTCAAGGTGTCTTAGAGCACTGCCAAACACTTGAGGGGAAACTAATATGTAGACCCTAAAAAATTAAGGATGAAGTATTTAGGCAGATATTCTGAAGTTAGAAAGAAATCAAGCAGTACATACTGAAAAAACAAAGAATTAGCTTGTCAAGAATGATGAAAAGAGGGGAGTCACATTAATGGCTACTGCCTGGCTACTACTAATGCTGGTCTCAGCACAGCTTCACTCTGTTGGGATACAGTACTCCTTTGCTTCTTCTCTCACCAGAAGCAAAATGTTAGCAACAATCCCAAAAGGAGAAGCAGGCCACAGCCTGTCTGGTGATCCACAGTCGTGTCCCAGATGATGCAAGGGTCTGTGGGCTTATAGCCTTTTTCTGGTAGATGTCTTGAATAGCAACCCGACCAATCAGGTATGTTAAGCACAGACACTCACTCTCCAACCACAAAGAGTCAGGAATCAGTGCACTCTGCTCCTACTGTCACCAGGATCAAAATATAAGCACATATTCAAAGCTGTCACCTATAAAGCAGCTGATAAGCTTTCTGGTGATCAGCAGTCTCCAGGAAATAATGTAACTGCACTCCTCCCGTCACCAGGAGAAAACAGAAGCAGTAATCCCAAGAAGACTACTGAGAGGCAGAATGTGGGTTCTCCAATAACTGGTGGTCTTGCATTAGATGTTTAAGGGCAAGATGAAAAAAAAGGTTTATCCTAAACAATGCAGTGTGCACTAGAGGAGTTAGATGTGAAAGTAGGTAACTTAAGTTGTACCTGTCTAAAAAGTTAAGATTTAGTGGAGAGTCACTATTTTTAAAACAGCAAAATAGACTGAAAAGGAGGGTGGTCACTTTTGTATTCTGATAATATGGAATACAGTAGAATGGCCAATACATTTAAATAGTTGTAGGGGAGTGATTTCACAAAATGATAATTTTGTGCTTACTCATACCAGCCAGTAAAAACAGAGGAAATGAGATATATGTTCAAATTAACATAAGGGGCAGGCAACTAGAAAGAGTGGTGCTTAAGAACACAACAGTAATCGGATGGGGGGATTTTTGTCTGACTCTCAAGAGACAGAGCTGTGGTCTCTTTTCAAGTTTTAATATGCAGTTAAAAGCAGAATACAAGTAAAACACAGTGTAAAGAAAACAAATCACAGTATACAAAATAGAAAAAGACAATAAGCAATACAAAATACAACAAATAAAAAGGAAACTAACCTTTCCCTCACAGCAAACTGTAGCACAGTCTAGGTGAGCCTTTCCAGTAAAGCTCTGAAATGTTTTATTTGACCCCATAAATAGAAGACTTAGTTCCTAACTCCACTTCCTCAGTTCACAGATGATTAACCTTAACTGACCTGGTCTAATGTATGTGTGACTCCTTAACTGACATGTTCTAATTTCTGTCTGACTCACAAGAGACAGAGCTGTGGTCTCCAAGTTTTATTATGTAGTTAAAAGCAGAATACAAATAAAACACAGTGTAAAGAAAACAAATCACAGTATACAAAATAGAAAAAGGCAATAAGTAATACAAAATACAACAAATAGAAAGCAAACTAACCTTTCCCTCACAGCAAACTGTAGCAGAGTTTGGGTGAGCCTTTCCAGTAAAAGCACCTTTTGATTTAATTGCAGCATTCAGTCTTCTTGGGTACACACACCTGCCATCAATTAAAGAGACTCTGATTAACCCCAAATAAAGTTCAGCTGTCCTAATAGGATTTTCCTGACCTTTACTCAGTTGCCTGCTACAGCAAAAGCCATGTTTCATAGAGAACTTACAAAGCATAAAAGGGATCTAATCGTTGAAAGGTATCAGTCAGGAGAAGGGTACAGAAAATATCCACAACATTGGATATACCATGGAACACAGTGAAGACAGTCATCAAAAAGTGGAGAAAATATGGGACAAAAGTAGCTTGCAAAGAACTGGATGTTTCTTCAAAACTGATGAAAAGATAAGACGAAAACTGGTCTGGGAAGCTGCCAAGAGACATACAGCAACACTGAAGGAGCTGCAGAAATTTCTGGCAAGTACTGGTTCTTTACTACATATGACAACAATGTCCTGTATTCTCCAAATGTCTGGACTGTGGGGTAGGGTTGTAAGACGGAAGCCTTTTCTTAGACAGAAAAACATCCAGGCCAGCTAAAATTTGCAAAACAATACATCAGGTCTCCAAAAGGCATGTGGTGAAAATGTGTTATGGTCTGATGAGACCAAGGTTGAACTTTTTGGCCATAATTCCAAAAGGTACGTTTGGCGCAAAAACTATACTTTGCATCACCAAAAGAACACCATTCCCACGGTGAAGCATGGTGATGGCAGTATCATGCTTTGGGGATGCTTTTCTTCACCAGGAACTGGGGCTTTAGTCAAGGTGAAAGGAATTTTAAACAGTTCCTAATACCAGTCACTTTTGGCCCAAAATCTTCAGGCGTCTGCTAGAAAGCTCAAGGTGAAGAGGAATTTCACCTTTTAACACGACAATGACCTCAAGCATACTTCCAAATCAACTAAAGAATGGCTTCACTAGAAGAAAATTAATGTTTTGGAATGGCCCAGCCAGAGCTCAGACTTAAATCCAATAGACAGTCTGTGGGGTGGCCTGAAGAGGGCTGTGCACAAGAGATGCCCTAGCAATCTGACTGATTTGGAGCACTTTTGCAAGGAAGAGTGGGCAAATATTGCCAAGTCCAGATGTGCCATACTGACAGACTCCTACCCAAGAAGACTGAATGCTGTAATTAAATCAAAAGGTGCCTCAACTAAGTGTTACTTTAAGGGTGTGCACACTTATGCAACCAGCTTATTGTACGTTTTTTTTTTATATTTTTTCCAGTAACAGATTGGTTTGTTTTTCAATTGAATTGTACAGGTTATAGGTTCATAGGTAGGTGCTAGGCTATTGGTCCTAGGACATAATTAAGCCTAGCCAAAATGTTTCAGCTTGCGTCTCCCACGTGATTTAGTTACCTGTGCCTCTGTCGAGCAAGGCCACAGAAGTGATTCTCGGGGTGAATTTCCTGTTTCCCATCCACTCCAGATTCCTCTTGAAGTGCGCTAATGAAGAGCTCTGCCTCACATATATAGGGACCTTATTCCAGCGCAGGGGGAGTCTCTGGGACACAAATCTGTTCCTCCAACAAGTCCTGTTTGTTGTTGAGGTCAGGTTAAGGTCCCTAGAGTGTGTAGCTCGGGTAGATTTGGTTTTCCTTAGGTGGAGCATTTCCAGTAATACGGGGTTTGACATAGCCTTGTATGTCAGGCAGAGATCACCTCTGAGTAGCCGGTATGCAACCGAGTACAGTTAGAGTTTTATTTTAGCCTGGTGGCATAGGGCATTTGTTTTAGGCCCGTTATCCTCTTGGTGAGGTATTTTTGAGGCCTCTCCAGTTGTTGCAGGTGTTTAGTAAGGTACATCCTGAATGAGGCATTGTACTCAGTAATGGGTCTAATGAGTGATGAGTAGAGGGGGGCAATAACTTCCTTTTTTCTAGATGCAAACCCCTTTGTGATAAGGTGGGCCATGTAGAAGGATTTTCTAACCACTTTAGCAATGTGGTTATCGAAGGAGAGGTTACTATCCACCTGGGTCCCTAGGTCTCTTATCACACTCTGTTATGTGAACTGCCACCTATGTGGTAATTCGTAGGCACTTGTTTTTCCCGAAGGGGATGACAACGTACTTTTTGGCATTTAGCTTGAGGCCATGATTTTGGGGTCTATATTAGAACATCGAAGTTTCAAAACTTCGAATGTTCTAATATCGAACCCTATTCAGTGAAAGCTGAAAATATCGAAGCAACAGAAAACCAAACTTTTTCCTAGGGAAAGAATTCGGTTGTCCATTTCTGTTGCTTCTGTATTTTCAGCACTGTGGTGGAAAGTTACAGGTTGGGTTCAGGTAAGTGTGCGGGTTAGGGTTAGGGTGTGGGTTAGGTATGTGTGCGACTGTGTGGACATGAGGGTTAGGGCGGGTTAGGTTTAGGGCATGGGTCAAGTAAGTGTGCGATTGTGTGGGTGTGAGGGTTAGGACGGGGTAGGTGAGTTAGGGTTAGAGCATGGTTGAGGTCAGTGTGCGATAGTGATCGACCTTAGGGTTAGGGTTTGGGTTTGGGTTAAGGTAAGTGGATAGTTAGTGGTTTGTGTATAGTTTAGTGTGGGGTTAGGTGTAAGATTTTAGGTATATGTGTGTGGATTGCTGTTTGTTTGGTTCCTTGTGTTGTGTGCATGTGTTTTGGAACAGCAGATTTTTTCCCTAGGAAAAAATTCACTGTTCTGAGTGTTCGATGTTTTCAGCTTTCACTGAATAGGGTTCGATATTAGAACATTTGAAGTTTTGAATCTTTGATGTTCTCATATAGACCCATAAATCTGTTTCAGTGAGACCCTTTTGAAAGAATATCTACGTCAGTAGGAGTCTCAGTTATGGAACCCAGTTTGCAGTCATCTGCGAACTTTGTTAGCCATAGTCCCTCTGTCTTTGCTTGTACCTCAGAGAAGTAAACACGAACAGGAGACGTCCCAAGACTTGGCCCTGGGTTACTCCACTTGTCACAGGTTTGGAGTCGGACCTAGCATTTCTTATTTTCATTGTATGGGTGAAATACCATCAAATAATGTATTTCCTTCCATCTATAATCTGTAGCAACATATTTTAATGTCTCTGCATATAATGTGCTGGTGCAGTATGTATGAGTGACTAAATCTGGGAATAATTTGTTCAGCCTTCCTGGTTTTCGTGATATAAAAATAAAACCACCATTAAAGGTGGGAAAAGTTTTGAAATAATTTGCTGTGATCTCATTTTTTATATCACAAAAACCAGGAAGACTGAACAAATTATTCCCAGATTTAGTCACTCTTAACATACTGCACCCAGCACATTACATGCAGAGAAATTAAAATATGTCACTACAGATATAGATGGAAGGAAATGCATTGTTTGATGGTATTTCTTAGCTGTTAACAGGCTGGCTGCATTGTGGTTCCACACTGTTTCTTTTTATTTGCCTCATTGTAGCTTATGTCAGGTTAGTGACCTCTCTCCCCTTATAGTCGTGTGTAGTCAGGGTAAAAAAACACTCATTTACATAGGAAAACAGAACATTGAATCTGTGAGAGGCAAAGCTGGCAGAAACCTGCATTCATCCTCATAACATGGCACCTAGGGAATTATGCATATTTTCCATGGAAAGACACAACTATGTATACACTTCATAGCACAAACAATTTAGAAACCAGCAAAATGTTCCAGCACTATTAAGCCATATCAGAAGTAATGAAAGATACATATCTGAGTCTTCTGACAGGAAATAATATATATTAAAAAAAAAAAAATAACAGTTTACTTAAGAATATTTACTAGAATGAATTCTGGCTGTAGTTTAAAAAAAAAAACTTGGTTACAGTCTTATTGCAAGGCATGCTAAGAACTGTACTGTACCCAAGACAGTATTATATAAAACGTGCCACACATCACAGTATTATTCTGTGTTCTTTTAATTGTAATAAAGGGGATCCTTCCTAATGTATGTAGTATTGGCCAAGTGTGTTTAGCTTTATATGTAATTTTGTTTCATCTTTGACAGCTTTTCCCTAAAACTCTTTCCTTCCGGATTCACAGCCTTTCCATTTCACAAATGGATCTCATCCCCCAAGACAGGAATGACCATTATGGCTATTTGTGATACAATTGCCGTTGCAACCAGGGAGAGGAGCAGGAAAGCCTGGCCATCCCACTTTGGCCAAGCTGGGAATTTCTAAGCCTTAATCACCCCCACCCCATGCTGACATTGCTTGGGTAGGCTGGGTGAACAGTGAGGACGTGTCTTCCTTGGGACTATGTGGAGCCCCACCTCCTTGACCATCCTGTACTCCCAGCACTGCAGTCTCTCTAAGCTCTAATAGGTTTCATCAGGACTCTGCAAGCAGTCCACTCTCATCAGCATGGCCAGTGACATTCTGTCAGATGAGTGACAAATCAACCCACAATGTCCTGGCAGTTGTTAAGGCTTTATCTCCCTGGTCTAATGAAGCTGGTTCATAGATTGTAGTTTTTAATGAATGGAATGTAAATTTAAAAATGCTAAGTTACGAGTTTGAAGTAGTCCGTTTTGAAAATAAATGCTTGATTCTTTCCAGCCGTATGTAATACTGTTTTTTTCATTTTTCTCATAATGGGTTGGCAAACTAAAGATGCATTTGTAAACATAAGAGTAGCATGCATTTATTCACCAGTCATGACAACTGAAAAAGTTATTGGTGAATGCACAGATCATACCTAAATTAAAATTATTTACTTTTACATTAATACTTCAATAATTAAACAGCCCAGGAAGTTAAATTTAAAATGAAATCTTGTTGCAGCTTAAGTTTTCAGTATTGTTATTAATTATTTTATAATATTTTCATTAAAATCTGCCATTACAGACAGAAAAAAAGAAAGGATATATAGCATTAAATGCATGATGACATTACACTATAATGTGTTTTAAATCAGTCCCTGTATTTTTTTTCTGCTTGGTCCCTCTTGATAAGAAGCCTTATGTTTTAATCCTAGGGATGAGTTGGTATCTAAACATTATTATTATTCTGCTCACGGATATGTGCAGTGCAGCACAGAGTTCTTCCCTGCAATTAATTTTGAACATGTTAATGCAACGTACAAAAAGTGAGGCTTTTCAGTGCAGATGCTGGACTACCCCAGAGCATCATGGGATAAAGTGTCAGGTATAATTCTCCTTCCAGATGGCACCCCTACAGGTGAGGCAGCAGGCTGTGAAATTACATTCTAAATTACACTGCAGATGAGTGCCGCACAGAGCTAAGCATTTTGATATTAGTAATAAATAGCACGGTTCAGTTCCAAGGACAGTTCTGTGCTGTTAACAGTGCTCTGGGATTGGAGAGAGGTCCAGCTCTGATAGGGAGCACCATAGTGGAAAGGTCAGGAAAAGGACAATGGCCATTTGTAAATCTTGAGCTGAGCTCATAAATATGTCTCAGCGAACATCCATCTTCACCTGTCTTTCTGAGAAGATTCATGACTTTTCACAAATAAACCTCATGATGAGAAGCAGTACTTCAGCAGCTAGCTACCTGCATAGGTAGTTGCTTATTTATTGAGCAAGTTACAGCATATCCTTTTGTGAATTTTGAATCACTGCAAAATATGCTTTTTTTATGAAATTCCACTGTGCAGAATTACATGTGTTACTATTTCAGAACTGTTCAGTGTCTGAACCATGTGTACCATTCTCTACTCTTCCTACATTTAAGAAATAAAGATGCAGTTATTATTGTAGACTCCTCCCCGACTCCCACCATCCCACTCTTCAAGACCAGCATCCTACGTATTGATTTTTTCTCTTCCTTCTAGCTCCTCTATCCTTCTGTACACTTTGCATTTTTCTGTTTCACTTTGCCTGTTACTTCCTCTGAACTGGCTTTATAATACAGGAGTGTCTGAAGCAACAAATTCTATCTTCCTGCTACAAACCATGTTCAGACTACCTGTTTCAAGTCTTTTTCAATTTTTCCTGCATAAATGTGACTTCCATTATTTTATATTACCTTCCCTTTTAATGCAGCTATAACGGTTGCCGTTGTAAATACGGTTTACTTCAGACATCTGGAAATCTCTTGGCTCATGTAACCCATAAAATAAGCTGTCTAAGCTTGCATTATATTTTAAAAATGTCCAATTACAAGAAGTTCAGTGTTTTATTAATGGGTTTAATGGATAGTTAAAGTGACCCAAACATGTTTTCAGGCATGGCACAGAAGTACAGGCACACACACACAGTGTATACTGTAATCAGTAGGATACATTCACTGTATTGTCAGCACTGACCCATCTGTCTTGTACCTTGCTGAGAGTATTGCCATCTGCACTGTGTAGCTTTATTTGCAAACCAGATTAGAACCAACTGTCAGGAAACTGCAGCTTACTGTGTGTGACATAACATGATCCCTTGGTTACACGCATGACATACATCTCGAGGATTGAAACAAAGCATGTCCCCCTGGTTACACGTACGGCATACATCTCAAGGATTGTAACAGCATGCTCCCCTGGTTACACGTATGGCATTCATCTTAAGGATTGTAACACAGCATGCTCCACTGGTTACACGCACGGCATACACCTCAAGGATCGTAACACAGCATGCTGTTCTGGTTATACACATTGTATCCACCTCTAGGATTGTATCATATCATGCTATCCTAGTTGTACACATTGCATCCACCTCAAGGATTGTATCATTGCATGTTCCTCTGGTTAAATGCATGGCATACACCTCAAGTATCATAACACAGCATGCTTCCCTGGTTACACGCACGGCATACACCTCAAGGATCGTAACACTGCATGCTCCCCTGGTTACACCCATGGCATACACCACAGGATCATAACACAGCATGCTCCCCTGGTTACACCCATGGCATATACCTCAAGGATTGCATCATATCATGCTGCTATGGTTATACACATTGCATACACCTCAAGGTTCGTAACACAGCATGTTTCCCTGGCTACATGCACGGCATACATCAAAAGGATTGTAACACAGCATATTCCCCTGGTAACACATATAGTATTCATACGTTCATAGGTAAGTACTAGTCTAGCTTCCCTTGTGGGCCATTTTAAGCCTAACCATTTTCCATTTTTGTGCTCCAGTTAACCCATTTCATTTGGTCATAGACTGGACAATACCCATCCCATGGTTGATTATTACCCCCAAGAAGAAAAACAGATCATATACCTGGTGAATTTGGGCATCCTGAGGCAATGTAACAACTGCCTCATGTACACCGACAACCCTCTCCTCTTACCTAACACTCAGACTTGCGAGAGATGCACTTGTATATTCAAATTGGAAGCCTTGCACTCTCCAGCCAAGACAGGAATATCTGGTCAAGAGAAGAAGGTCAACACTTGCACCACACCAAATGGAACACATAGCCCTCTAGGACACACACCAGCACTGCCTTCACATAAAAACACAAACCACACAACCACCTTTGTGAACGCTCTCAATAAAAATCTACCAAACAGCAGAGACCTCCAAGGCAGAAATGCATTTGACCACCACAACACAGCACTAATCAGGAGAGACATAACTCATCTAAATAGTGTGCCACTCAACCAAAGCCCCAAGACTAAACAGCATGCCCAACACACTAGCCATAGGTGACTCGATAGTGAGGCACACTGATGTCCCACTCACTAGGTTGAATAAGGAGAAAGTAACAGTCAGCTGCCTGTCAGGTGCTAGGATCTGCCACATAATGCACGGACTCAGATCCGTCTACAACAGGTACAAATATGACTCTGTCATTGTACATGTGGGTGTGAATGACCTGAGACATACCTCCCTGGACTACATGGAAAGAGGCATGGAGGAGCTCAGAGATTATGTAGCCCAGGCAGGTATGACCCTAGCCCTGAGCAGCATCCTACCATCACCCAGAATGATACCACAGTGCAAGCAGAAAATGATTGATTTCAATAATTGGCTAAGTTTCTGGTGTCATTCTAAGGAGATCCAGTATCTGTCTGCCTGGGATAACATGATTGACAGACCTCGATACTTTGCCAGAGATGGCCTGCACCTGTCACCCCTAGGCTTCCGGATACTGGCCAAGGCTCTTGCCACCCCTATAGTGCATTTTTTAGGCAGTGTTTCAAAGACCAAATTACCACACTAACAGCTACAAACAAATACAGTCGAGGGTCATGCTGCTCAATGCTAGAAGTATAAATCTCAAAATGCACTCGCTCAAAGCACTCCTTAAAATGGAGAACATCAACATTTGTGCTGTAACAGAGACCTGGTTCAAGGCAGCAGAAAGCACCCCTGCACTACCAGGCTATAACTCATTCCACACCTTGTGGCCCCAGACCTTGGACCGAAGCTCCAAAGGTGGTGGTGTTTCTATATTCATAAAGGATGTGCACACCTCCAGACTGGTAGCCCAACATAACGCATCAAAGATACTTCAGGTGCAGCTAATATTGAGTTAGACAGTGATTCAGGTCGTAGCCTGCTATAGGTCCCCAACCACGTCCCAAAACTCTCACTCCACTTTCCTAAGCACCCTGGAAAATATTAGGGTCCAACCTATCACTCTTATACTGGGTGACTTCAACTGCCCCTCGATTAACTGGAAAAACTACTCGTGTACCAATACACTTGCCCAACGTTTCCTGGAATTCATTAATTCCAATGCCCTGGACCAGTATGTGGTCAGAGTTCTAAACCCATTTGTCAGCACAGCACAGAACCCTCAAATAAAAAAAGACTGTATGCAAGCTGTAGCTGTAAATAAGGACAAAAGTAATTCCAGAGCCCTGGACCAGCTCATTCATAACGCCATTAGAGGTAGCAACATCCTTGACCTGGTCATTACTAACATGGGCGACCGTTGCTCTATACCAATAGTCAACTCCTCCCTGGTTAGATCCAACCACAAACTAATCACCTTGGCAATCCACATCCCCCCCACCCCCCGCAAAGGTAACCACCGTGAAAAACGTCTCCAAAGCTAACTTGGGGCGCCTAAAAAACACAGGTGGCTAACTTGAAGGCACCCATGCAAATGGAGAATAGTTGCATAACTGACAAATTATACACCAATGCACTGTACGAACATGCACACAATGCATGGATCTTGCCATACCCAGTAGAACCAAGATGCCCTCCTGCAACAAAAGGAAGCCAATCTGGTGGTCTCCTGCCATAAACACAACTCTACAACAGGAGGAGGAAATTGACGCGGAATAAGGTGAAATCCCAAGACTGGAAAAACTCCCTTATCAGCCTCAATAAGAAGTTGAGATCCCTCATCAAATCCTCTAAAGCTAGCTATGAAAACAGAATTGCAGCAGATAGTAAAGACAACCACAAGGCCTTTTATAGTTATGTAAAGAATCTCCACGGCAATACCCAGATTTTTCTTTGAGATACTGCACAATGGTATCTCATATACCGACTCAACAGATGTTGCCAATATACTGGCCAACAGATTCAGTGCCAACTTTACCCCCCCCCCCCCCAAAGGACCAATCACAATACCAATAGATTGCCAGGCACCCAGAATTACTGCTGCACAGGTTAAAACAGCACTGTCCAAGGCCAAGAATACAGCTTCTATGGCACCTGACAATATCCCTGGCTGTGTAAATGAATGACAGAGTAAACTGCCACCTCATCTGTGTGCCCTGTTCAATCACAGCTTCACCTCAGGCTTTGTCCATACCGAATGGCGCACTGCTG
Source organism: Protopterus annectens (assembly GCF_019279795.1). NCBI lineage: Eukaryota > Metazoa > Chordata > Ceratodontiformes > Protopteridae > Protopterus > Protopterus annectens. Next base: position 51,676,100 of record NC_056743.1, on the reverse strand, counting down.
CAGTCATCCCTATCCACAAAGGAGGTGTGACTACAGACCCTGGGAACTATCGCCCTATTAGCCTGACGAGTCTGATATGCAAAGCTATGGAACGCATCATCATGGACATAATAAACAAGGATATAGGAAATATCCAAACTCTGGATCCTGCACAGTTTGGTTTTGTGAAGAGTAGATCATGCCTGCTCAACTTGGTCAACTTCTTTGAGTCAGTCACCAGAGCTGTAGCTGAATGCAAGGTGGTTCATACAGCCTACCTTGATCTGGCCAAGGCCTTTGATACCATACCCCATTCAGGAATCATAGAAAAACTCACAAAGCTAGGCATCAACCCCTATATCACTAGGTTGGTTGCAAACTGACTCACAGATAGAACCCACAGTGTGAAAGTAGCTGACTCCAAGTCAGACTGACAACCAGTCATGAGTGGAGTTCCACAGGGTTCGGTCCTGGGTTCTCTTCTGTTTGGTATCTACTTCTCTGAAGTTCAGGCCAAGATGAAAGGACTCTGGCTGACAAAGTCTGCAGACAATTGCAAGTTGGGAGCTGTTATTAACTCCCCAAGTAATGTTGACATCCTACAGAAAAGCCTCACTGATACCAACAACTGGTGTCAGAATCATGGACTTAAGCTCAATGCCAAAGAATGTGTCGTCATCCCCTTTGGGAAAAAAAACAGTTACCATGAATTACCACATCAGTGGTAGTCCACTGAACACAGGTGTTATAAGAGATCTGGGAACACAGGTTGACAGCAACCTCTCTTTTGACCACCACATTGCCACTGTGGTTGGAAAGTCCTTCTGTGTGGCACATCTCATTACTAAGGGTTTTGCATCCAGGAAGAAAGAGGTCATTGTCTCCCTCTACTCTTCCCCCATTAGGCCAGTCATTGAGTACAATATCCCATTTGGCATGTACTTCACTAGACACCCGCAACAACTGCAAAAGTACCTCACAAAGAGGATCCTAGGCCTTAAAAACTTGACCTATATGGACAGACTCAAAAAAACCTCCCAACTATTCTCTGTCTCTTATCGCCTACTTAGAGGCGATCTCTGCTTGACTTACAAAGCCGTGTCTGACCCAGGTCTGTTAGAAATGCTACATCTAAAGAATCCCTCTGCACTACATGCTTCAGAGACCTCAACCTCATTACCACAATCAACAGAACGTGCTGGAGGGACAGTTTCATAACCCAGAAACTGCCTATGCTATGGAATAGACTTCCCATACATATCAAACAGAGCACCTCACTGGCCCTCTAAGAGAAATCTTGATGAGTGGATGGGAAAAGAAAATTCACCCCGGGGATCACTTCATTGGCTCTACTCATCAGAGGCACTGGGAGCTAAGGTCGGGTGGCACGATGCCAGGGTAATCCTATGGGCTAGGCTTGTAAAGGCTCCAGGGCCATTAGGCTAGCACACCCCTATGACCCGGTCATTGATAATTTGAGGGGACCCATGCTTAGGATAAAGCATTTAGCACACCCCTATGAACCTATCATTGATAATTTGAGGGGACCCATGCTTAGGATAAAGCATTCAGGATCTGCCTCTGTCCATTAGTAGTAAAGTGCCAGTCATGTGGTAAATTATCTGTTTTCCACTCGTAGATCCAGTTGCACGTGAGTCAGGACAGAGGTAACCTTTGCTTTATGTGGATTAGGAGTCTGTCACAGAGCTGAGATGTACCTGTCCCTCCAAACTGTTCTGTTGATGTTGCAGAAGAGGTTTAGATCCCTAGACAGAGTATTTCTGATGCCATTTGTCTTGCTGATGTGCAGTAAATCCATCAGTGTTGTGTCAGTGGATACCTTTTATGGCATACACAAGACACCTGTTTGCAGTCTGTTTGATACTGAGTATAGTGACATGGCTTGAATTGGTCTATGAAGGACATATTCTTTAGGCCTTGTATCCTTTTATTAAGGTATCTCTGTGGGCATTCCAGTTGTTGCATGTGTCTAGATAGACACATGCAAAAGGGGGCATTATATTCAATGACTGGCCTAATGAGGGCAGAGTAAAAGGAGGGCAATAGCACCCCGTAGATATAAACATGATCCCTTTGTTTGCAAGCTGTGCAGTATAGAAGACTTTCTTACAACAATAGATACATGTTGGCCAAAAGTTAGACCACTGTCCACGTAAGTTCCCAAATCCTGAACAAATGGATGGGTCATGTCTTATGGTTGTGTTGTCAGTGTGGTAGTTCCCTGGGTTAGATGACTTCCCAAAGGTTACAGTAATGCATTGTTTGGCATTTGATTTCAGTCCAAGATTTTGACACCAGTTATTTATGTGAGGAAACACCTTCCTGCAGAATGGCCAAGTCATTTGGGGATTCATTCACTGCTCCTAGCTTGCAATTATCTGCAGACTTAGTCAGCTGGAGCCCTTTGCTACTGACTCTTACTTCAGAAGAGTAGGTGCCAAACAGGAAAGGTTCCATCTGGTGGACTGGTCTCTTTGTGAAAATAACTTCCACTATTTTGATTTCTTTTATTCGATCTCTGAGCCAGTTGGCAATCCAGTGAGTGACACAGAGGTTTATTTACAGTTTATTTAACTTTTCTGCCATGCCTGAGTGGAGAATTGTGTCAAAAGATTTGCCAAGGTCAAGGTATGCGGTGTGTACTGTTTTGCCTTTGTCAATTGCTATGGTTAATTAAAAAAAAATGTCCCCCAAGTTGAGTAAGCATGACCCCCCTTGATGAATCCAAACTGAGATGGGTCCAGCATTTCAACGTTCCCTATGTTCTGATTGATTTATTCCATGGTAAGTCTTTGCATGACTTTGCATATGAGGCTAATGGGTCTGCAATTGACTGGGTCAGTGGGAGGTCCTCGCTAATGCAGAGGAATGACTGTAGCTGTTTTTCATTCACATGGTACAAAACCTATATGGAGACAGAGATTGAAAGTTTTGTTAAGGATGTGGTTAAATCATGCTTCATTGTATTTAAGTTGCATTGAGGGATATTGTCAGGACCCACTGATGCAGGATTTTAGCTTTTGATAGCACTTTTAGGTCTTGATCTTGTGTGATAGCTGGAGGCACATCAGTTTTATATATAACGGTTTATTTATCAGTTTTATATATACCTTATGGGACAGCCTAAGGCAAGAGAGAGGGATAAAGTTAGAACTAAATTTATTGGCCAGTAGGTTCACTATATCTTTTCAGATTAAGAACATAACTAAAAAAGGCCTTGTGATTGTCTTTGGCTTGGTTGCTATTTAAGCCTCAAACTTGGCTTTGGTGGGTTTTATTAAGCTCCTGAGTTGTTTGTTTATTTCAGTGACAAGGGCTGTAGCATTCTTGGAATTACTGTTTTTACCTTTGGTCAAAATTCTTTTCCTTTTGTTGTAAAACTTGTTGATGTTATGGTTGCAGCATGTGGGTTTTTTCTGAGGGTTGCCCAGCGCTTGTTCTTATGGGGTATAGCTCTGTCTATGCAGCTGTTTACATGCTGATACAGTATAGCCTGGTGCTGTATTCACCACAAGCATCATAACACAGCATTCTCTCCTGGTTGCACAGTTAGCCTAAACCATAAGGATCGTAACATAGCCTGTTCCCATGGTTGTATGCATAGGGTACACCTCAAGGATTGGTTGGGAAACAGTATGTTACCCCTTTTCCCTTTGGCAATCTGTCTGGCAAAGTAAACACAGAAATACGCTTTGTAGATGTGAAGCTGCACACTCAGGGTACCTGGTAGCATTACTTCCTAAAATGACTTGTCAGTATTAGAAAGAAAAATGTTGGCAGAGGGATAATATTTACATGGTAAATGAGGAGACGGGCGTAACCAGTTAAGTTGTTTGAGCACAAGGCAATTGTGGGTTCTAGCTGGAAAGTTTGTAGCATATCTGGCAATTTTATTGTAACAGGATTCAAGTTTTTGTATTTCTGATTTCTTTAGGATTGTTAGTACGGGAGCTGCATACAGCAGAGTAAATATTAGGTGAGTTTGGACAATGGCAATCTTGGTATTCTTTGTGAAGTAGTGTTTGTTCCTATATAATGTACCAAGTTATTTATGTACTTTTTATAGTCTGTGAAATGTGTATATCGAATTTAGGTTTGCAGTCAATTTCTACACCTAGAAGTTTGGTGTGTAGAGGGGGATATGCTAGTGTTATTTAGTGAGGAGATGTGAAATGTGCAACTGGGAGAGACAGAGTCATTAGGATGAAATAACATAAGCTTGGTTTTATTGGTATTTATAGGTTCATAGGTTCATACTAGGCTATCTGCCCTGAGGCAATTATAAGCCTAGCCCGATTCTGTATGGCTTACGCCACCCCTTGATTTGAGTATACTGTGCCCTTTAAGGTTTAGTTTACTGTGCCTCTGTCTAATAGTGACACGGGAGTAATCACTGGGACAAACCTACGATCCCCCATCCACCTATCGAGATTCTTCTTGAAGAGATTCAGTGAGGTGCTCTGCCTCACATGAACTGGAATTCTATTCCAGAGCGAAGGGAGCCTCTGGGTTATGAACCTGTCCCTCCAGCAAGTTCTATTTATTTCTGTGCTGAGGTTCAAGTCCCTCGAGCGTGTGGCTCTAAGGGATTTAGATTTACTGAGGTGGAGCATGTCCATTAATTCTGGATTTGACGTAGCTTTGTATGTCAGGCATAGATCGCCTCGAAGTAGGCGGTATGCAACTGAGTAGAGCTGGAGTTTTTTTAACCGAGCAGCATATGGCATCTGTTTAAGACCCTTGATCCTCTTGGTGAGATACTTTTGGGGTCTTTCTAATTGCTGCAGGTGTCGGGTAAGGTACATCCCAAAAGGGGCATTGTATTCTATGATGGGCCTGATGAGGGATGAATAAAGGGGCACGATTACCTCTCTTGATCTAGATGTGAAACCCTTCGTGATGAGGTGGGCTATGTAGAAGGTCTTTCTAACCACTTTGGCAATGTGGTTTTCAAAGGAGAGATTGCTATCAACTTGGGTCCCCAGGTCCCTAATAACTTTCTCTGTACTTAATGGGTTTCCGCCTATGTGGTAATTTATGGGCACATTGTTTTTGCCAAAGGGTATGACTATACATTTTTGGCATTTAGCTTTAGACCATGGCGCTGGCACCAGTTATCTGTCTCTGTGAGACCTTTTTGAAGGATGTTTGTGTCAGCTGGAGAGTTGATTATGGCGCCCAGTTTGCAGTCGTCTGCGAACTTGGTGAGCCATAGTCCTCCCACGTTTGCCTGTACCTCGGAAAAGTATATACCGAACAAGAGTGGTCCCAGGACAGAACCCTGTGGGACGCCACTTGTGACTGGTTTTGAGTCTGACATGGCTCCAGCAACTCACACTCTGTGGGTTCTGTCTTTGAGCCAGTTTGGGACCCATCTTATGACATAGGGGTTTATATTTAAGCTGGATAGCTTATCTATGATGCCCGAGTGGGGTATTGTGTCAAATGCCTTTGCAAGGTCCAGATAGGCTGTGTGGACTACCTTCCCTTCATCTATGGCTTTGGTGACTGTTTCGAAGAAGTCAACCAGGTTCAAAAGGCAGGATCTGCCCTTGACGAAGCCGAACTGGGTAGGATCTAGTGTCTGTAGGTCCCCAATGTCTTTGTTTATGAGCTCCATGATGATCCTCTCCATAGCCTTGCAGACTAAGCTAGTCAGGCTTATGGGGCGATAGTTTCCAGGGTCCGTAGAGGCTCCACCTTTGTGGAGTGGGACCATTAAGATTAGTTGATTGCTAGTGAGCCAGGAATCTGTTGAGTGAAAGGCTTTTTGTGTTAGAGTCTGAAGCTCAGGTAGTGAGGGTGCAGCCCATGACTGTTGAGTCTCCATATTGTATGAGAGAGGCCTGGGGGATTGACAAGTGGAGGTTATTGGTAAATACTGAGAATAGAAGTGGGCCTAAAATAGAGCCTAGGGGACTCCAAGGGTCACTGGCGAAAGGGGGGATAAGGACTGTTGCCAAGAGACTGCTCGCTGGCATCCAGTAAGGTAATCTTGGAACCAGGCAAGAGTAGAGTTACAGAAGTTTAGTTCAAAGAGGACATTTAGAAGTTTTGTATGTGACACCATATCCAAAGCTTTTGATAGGTCAAGAAAGATAGAAAATACATAGTCATTGTTCTTCCTATGACAGTTGACAGTGTTAGTAAATGACATTAGTGCGATCATTGTATGTTGGAATGGTCGAAAGCCATGCTGGGTGTTTGTTAGGAGTTTATTAGTAGTCAGATAGTTAGTAACTTGCATATGAATGACCCTCTCTAGAATTTTAGACTGTGGTGATAGTATTCCTATAGGTTGATAGTTACCAAAATCAATTGAGGAGACACCTTTATGTAAGGGTATTATGCAAGATGTTTTCCATATGCGAGGGACTTGTTGTTCTGCTATGGACTGATTGATTAGCATTGATATAGGATAGGCTATACCATCTGCTGCTAGCTTTAGGTATTCAGCAGGTAAGTTGTCTGCTGCTAGTGTTGTAGGTTTTAGTTTTATTCAGTAGTTTTTTTATAGTGTTTGTTGCTACAGGTTGTATGGAGAAGTTTGAGTTAATGATGGGAGTGGTAATAGTAGTTTTGAAAGGAGAGGGGGTTTGTTTATTAAACTGAGTAGCAATATTTTCTGAGTTATTTGTAGTGGTGGGAGGGGGTGTATGGATTTTGCATGGTTGAAGGATATTATTTATTGTTGACCAGAGGTTTTGCGGGTTTTTATGGTGCTTGGTTTGGATTTCAGAGTAGTAATTTATTTTGTCTTGTTTAATTTATCTCTTTGCTTTATTTCTAAGTTCCTAGTAGGATTGCAGAGCAGGCTAGGACTTTAATCCAGGTTGCCCAAACCTTGTCTCTAGCTTTGAGGAGTGTTGGTTTCCTTTTTTAGCCGTGGGGCATAGTTAGATTTAACATGTATAAATCTACTGGGGGACTTGAGAATTTAGTGTGGCGAGGAAGGTGGAGTTGAAATAGTCAAATGCTTCCTGTAGTGGTAGATGTTTCAAAGGTGTCCAATTACTCTGTTTAAGTATATCTATAAGGTTATCGGGGTTTAGGTATTTTTTGTTTCATATTTGTAATATTATGGGTAGTTTAGTTGGATTTGTAAGTTTCCGGACTAAATAAGTTGGAAAGTGATTGCTGAGAGCATCTGGTAGACAACCAGAGTGGTGATAGAGGGCTGGCCTATTTGTTAGTATCCAGTCTAGAGTGGAGTGGTAATAATAGACTGGGATGAGGCCAATAAGACATTTGGACTGCAAGGTTAGGGACTGCCTTCCCTGATAGGGGTTGGTATTAGAGTATGGCCAAAGACAAAAGGGATAGGATAATACTAAGTGAAAGACCTGTTCTTGTAGAGCTTTAGTTGAATCTAGAACTTAAAAGGGATAATTAGTAAAGCATGTAAATTATTGCATGATAACGGTTGAGAATCAATCAGAGGTGGTTAGAAAAGATTGAGAAGAGAGACGGGAAAGCAGATTACAAGAGGACACGTGTATGGTCCCAAGTATGCAACAAAGTCTGGAAGGTTTATGATTTTTGATTGCAAGTGTGTTTATATAGATATTTTTTTATATCCTAAGCAAACTTCAAAGCATTTTTCCCTTAGGTAGATAGCAAGTTTGGAGGTGTGATGAGGAAGAAAGAGGTAACCGGAGGTGTGATGAGGAAGAAAGAGGTAACTGGGAGCATCTGTTTTTGAGAGTGAATGAGTTGGCAGATTTAAAAAATTCTGTACAGAGTACTTTGTCAGAAATATTGGGTGGGCAAATGACTTTAAGGATATTTTCTGAGCTGGAAACACATGATCTGAATTTGCCTATACATCTTCTTCTTTTGGCTTTTCCCGGTTAGGGGTCGCCACAGCAGATCACCTGTCCGCTCATGATTGGCATTGGAGTTTTTTACAGTGTTGAGTTGTCAGCCCGGCGCCTAACCTTCCACAGAAGGCACACACACCTAGGGCCAATTTAGAGTGTCCAGTCCACCTACAGCATGTCTTTGGGATGTGGGAGGAAACCGGAGCACCCGGAGGAAACCCATGCAACCACAGGGAGGATATTCAGACTCTGCACAGAAGACACCCCAGCCAAGGATCAAACCATGGAACCTCTTGCTGTGAGGTGACAACTCTAACCGCTGCACCACCGTGGCCGCCCTCAGAATTTGCCTATACATAATAAAACCTTATTAAGTTTAATTCTGTTGAGCTGCCAGAAAGGCTGTTACTAGAAAATGGAAATCAAAGTATGAAACAGCTGTATTCGAGGTACTGAATATTATAAAACAGGTAAAAGAACTGGAAAAGGGAAGAAGCAAATTACATAGAAATATAAATAAAAATTGTTGAAACAGTACATGCATTATAATGTTCAGGAGGAGGAGTGAGGTTTAAGGGAAGGCAGGAATAAAGTAATTTATGCAGTGTTGGACAGATGGTAATTACAACGAAAGAAAGGATGTATGATGTCTAATGTATGTAAATAAAAATGTGGTTTGTTTTTCTGTTAATACATGTTTGCATATGGCTTGTGATTTAACAAAGGTGTTCTGAGAATTGCAGTGTACACTGAGCAGTTAGAAAGATATGGAAGAGGAGACTTTACTGGTCTGTTGCATATTGTTATTTATTTATTTTACATTGATTACAGGGAAAGTCTGACTGGACAACATGTCCATTTTCAGCGGAGGCCCGGGGAGAAAAGCTCCACACAGACAAATGAAACTAACAAGTGTTTTAAAGGAAAAAATAACAGAGAAGGTAGATTATAAAACAACTGTACATAGAGTATAATTTTACATAGTTTAAAAATCAACAAATATTACAAATAAGAATACAACTGAGATAAAAATATGTAGCATAAAGGAGATGTGAGATAACATCGGGTTATATTGAATACATAAAATCCACGGTGAAATCCCAGGTAGTAGTGTTAGTATGAAGAAAAGATATGCAAGATTTTTTAGTCTGGGGCAGAGCAAGAGCAGAGCCATTTAGTGGGAAGGTGGGTTTTAGTGTTTGTTTAAATTTATTTAACGTAGTACTAGATGTGATGTTACTAGGTAGAGAGTTCCAAATCTTAGCAATATAATGAGAGTAGGTAGATTCTCCAGCACTATTGTGTGCTGTTGAGATTCGTAAGATGGGCTTATTATTTGAATGCAGCATTCTGCCACGGGAATAGGGCTCTAGTAAGTCATGTAATGATGGAGTTTTTGTAGCATGACAGAAGATTTTGTAAGCCATGTTAAGCCGGGACAAATGCAGGAGTTGGGGAAGTTCTAACCAGTTTAGTTTCCTTAGGAAAGAGCAGTGGTGTGATCTCAGTGTAGTGTTCGCTGCATATCTAGCTGTTTATTGAAACAAGATTCTATTTTTTCCAGATCAGTTTATAAGTATAGGTGATGCATATAGAAGAGTTGAGGTTAAATGAGTTTGGGCAATAGCTATTCTTGTGTTATTTGTGAGATACTGCCTGTTCCTATATAGTGTACTTAGTTTTTTGTACACTTCCATAATTCTCAATCAATTAAGAATGTCCAGTCTCATATTAGTGTCAGTTTCCACACCCAATAGAGTGGTATGTGGGGAGGGAGTGATAGTGTTATTTCTGGAGACAGTCTGAAAATATTCTGTGTCCATAGTAGCTTTGTTGGGATGGAATAGCGTGAGTTTTGTCTTATTGGGGTTTAATAATAAGCGGAGTTTGTTAGCCAGGACTCTATTTTGATAAAGGAAGATTGAGTGAGTGCTTGTAGCTCATGAAGGGTACTGGCAGCACATATTACTGTAGAGTCATCAGCCTATTGAATAATCGTGGCAGAGGAGGCTGTACTTGCAGCTCAGGAAGGGTTCTGGCAGCACATCGTACTGGAGACTCATCAGCCTATTGGATAATCGTGGCAGAGGAAGCTGTACTTGTAGCTCAGGAAGGGTTCTGGCAGCACATCGTACTGGAGACTCATCAGCCTGTTGGATAATCGTGGCAGAGGAAGCTGTACTTGCAGCTCAGGAAGGGTTCTGGCAGCACATTGGACTCATCAGCCGATTGGATAATCATGGCAGAGGAGGCTGTACTTGTAGCTCAGGAAGCATTCTGGCAGCACATTGTACTGCAGAGTCATCAGCCTATTGGATAATCGTGGCAGAGGAAGCTGTACTTGTAGCTCATGAAGAGTTCTGGCAGCACATCTTACTGGAGACTCATCAGCCTATTGGATAATCGTGGCAGAGGAGGCTGCAGTACAGAGATTGTTAGTAAATATGGAGAAGAGCAGGGGGCCAAGAATAGATCCTTGGGGGACTCCTGGGGTGACGAAGTAAGGGAGATGGATTTTGGTGCCAACGTATACTGCTTGTTGTCTTCCAGTTAAGTAGCTCTGAAACCATGTAAGAGTGGGATGTGATATGGCTACATCAGAGTGCGCATGTAGGAGTTTGTTGTGATTCACTTTATCAAAAGCTTTAGATAAGTCCAAAAAGATGGAGGATACATGTTTACCCTTTTTCCTGTTGTTGATAACTGTGTTTGTAAATGACATAAGTGCAATGGTGGTACTGTGGTGTGGGCGGAAGCCATGTTGTCTGTTACATAACAACTTGTTACCATTTAGATCAGGGGTGGGCAAACTTTTTGATTCGTGGGCCACATTGAGTTCTAACATTTGACAAAGGGGCCGGAACAGGAGCAGATAGATGGCAAAAAAATGGCACACCCATAGTAACACTTACATATTGCTTTAATTTATAGCAAGACATAATGGGATGATGTTGAGACTATGTGGGACTAAATATTGCACAGTCATTTTTACATCACTGACAAATCAGTACAACAAATCACTACAATGAATTCCCAATGAACAAAACTGGACTCCCAATGACCATGAAACCATTTAACAGATTTAACTTTCAGGCAGGTGAGCTGGACCACTAGGACTCACTTTCGGTCAAGCCTTAATTGCAATACAACTACTGAAACCCAGTGAATAAAACATAACAAAAATAATTAAAAGCATAAAAATACAAATCAGACATAAATGCACAAAACTGTATTAGGTACAGCATATAAAAATAGCTTAATACTTCGGTAAAACAAAACAATTACCACCAGTAACCTAGTAAATATGGTGAGAAGATTCATCTGGAAGAAGGATTCCAAGACCATTTTACCTCAGGTAACATTGCATGAGCATCTACACAATGGCTCCCTAAAAAATGTTTTCATTCTATTTTTATATGAATACAGTATAGGAATTTTAACAATGGCTTCTGAGGTGCACTCCAGTGACACTATGTCCAGGTCCTCTGGACCATATCAAACTAGATCACATTCTTTGGGGCATTTTAAATCAAAAGTAATATTAGGACTTATGGCAAATGCTGCACAGACAAGGAGGGGCTTATATATTCAAGTGCCTGCTTACATATTAATCCCTTGTGAACCAAACAGAACACAGTAATAACTGCTTCTTCTTACCTACTTAATAGTGTACTTTTAGGAGAGCTTAAATTAATAAGCTAGTAAATCATTTTACACGCAGATACATTTTCTGTCAGTGAAACTGGACATCTATTTAACTTCAGCAGGTTTTGAACAGTGATGCTGCAATCTATACACACACACACACACACACACACACACACACACAGACACACAGACACAGACACAGACACACACAGAATCTTGTCAGCTTTCATAATTCACTTTCTCTCTCCAATCGCTCACACACACATACACTCTTCACCTTTCAAACCTGCATTCAATCACTTTCTCTCTCTGATCGCTCACACACACACACACACACTTCACCTTTCAAACCTGCATTCACTCACTTTCTCTCTCCGATCGCTCACACACACACTTCACCTTTCAAACCTGCATTCATTCACTTTCTCTCTCCGATCGCTCACTCACACACACACACACACACACACAGACACACACACACACTTCACCTTTCAAACCTGCATTCACTCACTTTCTCTCTCCAATCGTTCACACACACTCTTCACAATTCAAACCTGCATTCACTCACTTTCTCTCTCCGATCGCTCACACACACACACACACTTCACCTTTCAAACCTGCATTGACTCACTTTCTCTCTCCGATCATTCACACACACACACACACACACACACACTTCACCTTTCAAACCTGCATTCAGTGATTCACTCACTTTCTCTTTCCTATCGCATACACACACACACACACACACTCTCTCTCTTACCCTGAGTAGTGCTTGGTGTCTTCTGTTCAATTCATCCTCATGTTGCTGCTGCTGCTGCCATTAATCCTGGGCCCGGCTCCGTTTCAGGGCTCGCTGTATCCCCCAGCCTGCTAACGCCATTAATCCCAGCTCCGTGAGCTCGCTATATCCCTGGCCCCTTTGCTGCTGCCATGAATCCGTTTCAGGGCTCGCTGAGTCAGCCTCTTCTGTTCCACATGTTGCATTCCCGCTGACTGTTAACTTAACCGCCAGCCAGCCGGAAATGATGATGCAAGCTCCTTGAGCTCAATTCCAACTGGCTGGTAGCCTGACGGTGCTGACGTCATCGCACACGTGATGACGTCAGCCCCGACAGCGCGAAAATTTAAAAAAAAGAAAAAATCGGAAATGAAGGGGTGCCACTCGGGAATCGTGGCACCCCTTCATTTGGACCGCGGGCCGAATCAAAACGTTTAACGGGCCGCATGTGGCCCCCGGGCCGTAGTTTGCCCATGCCTGATTTAGATGTTCCATGAGTTGCTTATGAACAATTTTTTCAAGTATTTTAGATAGTGGGGATAGAATTGCAATAGGGCGATAGTTAAGACAATTCAGTAGAATTTCCACTTTTGTGGATTGGATTGACGTATGAAGTCTTCCAAATGGTAGGAACATATTGTTCTAATATAGATCTGTTTATTAGAATGGAGACAGGATATTCAGTTACTTCAGCAGATAGTTTCATTAGTAGGTCATAGTAGATTAGATCATTTCATAATTTCATTCAGAAAGTTGTCCATTATGAAATCCAGGAATTGTTCTGCACAAGTTATTTGAATTGTATGTTGTCAGAAATTGGTATTGAAACTTTATTTAGTTTAATGAAATTCTAGTTAAATTTAGATTGCAGTAACTCATGTAAAATGTAGATCATTATTTTATTCTGGTATGCTTTCATATAATAAGGTGTGCATTTATTCGTTAAGGATCTTTGTGCACTTTGACCTTAGCACTCCAAAGTGAAGGTGTATGTCCTTGCTTTTCCTGAACTGAAGAGGGAGGGAGACATTGCCAGCAAACTGACAGGCATCTAAGGCCAATTATCTTAACTTATCTGCCTTCCTCAGCTGTTTGATTTGCCTCTTCCAGACCCAGGAAGTTTTGCTGGCTTCTGTTACTGCTTCAGCTCAACCGTTATTATTTCAAAGGTTATACGTAGTGGGGATGTATTTTTTTGGAATTACATCGGCAGTAACAATGTATGGCAGGTGTACTGACAGAAAACTCAGCTCGTGCTCCAAGCTTCTTTTATACAAACCGTACTGCAACAAAATGTTAGTTACAAAATGCCTTCTGTATGTGCATTGCTTTCTACCCTTAATGTGAACTGTGGCTTTTGTTGTACATTCTGTTTTTGGTGCCATCAGCTGAGCTGGGATCTGTTCAGTATTTGTCATTCATGTTCCTCCCTGCAGAACAGCTCCTTACAGCACTAGTGTATTGTTTCCCATTTCCAAGTACAGATCTGTGAATGTACTTTTAATTGCTTTAAACTATAAGAAGAAATTCACAGTTTATTGTCTTCTGACTTTCAGTATTCTGCAGAAGTCATCACATTCAGCAGTTAATGTACTATCTGAATGGCAGAGCTAACTGTTATGTGCCCCCATTCAGATAGGGTTTGCATATATTGTTTACCTACTATACCAGAAACCAGCAATGAAAGCTACTCTCTCATTTTCCCAGATGCAGTTTTGCTTGTAAGACTTAAATAATTTGGAATGTAGCAGTAAAAGACAGCAGTTAAATTCATATTAGTTTCCACATAATTGGCATTTAGGTGGCCTTGACTGAAACTGCCTTAAAAAGAAAAAGCTTTCCATTTTTTTCCCATTTTTTCCCATTTGTTTGTAATATTGCAATTTATTGAGTGGTAAGCAATAGATCTGATGCAACCAGAGTAATGACAACAGCTCAGATTCACATTAATTCCATGAGCAGTGTATGATCATATCTGCAATAGTTAAAAAGCCTAAAAAGTCTGTCATGCATGATGTAGACTTATACCCAAATAAATAAACAAGTGTTTATTTTTGCCAGGTGACAAGCACCAGAATGCCTTCAGACCTCCAAATCTCTCTGTCTAGTAACTCTAGGGTCACATGTCCATGTAGGTAAGGGGTAACTTCTCTCAATTTTATGGTCCCACTCACAATACCTCCCCTTTGTCAGAATTATGATTTAGCTAAAGCTGGTTGAAGAAAACTGTTAAATTCACATTGACAAAAATGCATGTATTCCTGAGATTTGTTTACATAAAGCATAATGCCGAGTATCAGTGTCCCTGGTTGTATCATTTTTCCTTTGGTTCTTCTGTTCATGTTTTATTTGGACTTTGAATGTTGTTCCCAGTTTATGGACTTCTGTAGACTCAGTGGTGAAGTGTCCAAGTGTTCACCGTAAGTGTCATTGCTGTAGGGCATTTGTAGGATAACTGTGAGTGAGCTGTAGGCAGATATGAAGAGCAGTCAGACATTCCTAGCAGTTGTGAGGTTACCTCCCATGCTATGGCTGTCTGTGAAGGTTCCGGACTAAAGCACAGGGTAATGGGTCATCTCCAGTTCTCTCTCTACAGTGATGGCAGTGATACCAGGATCTCTCTATTAACAGTCTATTGGTTACTTTCTTGGCTTATCTCAAAGAAAAATAAATACCTTTTTTGAAAAGATTTATTGTTCAGTAAGCATGCTGATTGGTTCTTCAACGACTAATACTGATTTTCCTGAAATGTTTATTGTCTGAAGAGATCCCCAAAAAGAGTTTCCAACAAATACTGTTGTGGGTGGCAACCTCTCACTAAAGATTTCTTCTTAGTGTCTTGGTATCCAGAACAGACTTGATAAGTGTTGTACAAGTTTCATTAAGGAAATGTCAGTAGATGAGCCCTAAACCTCAAGGCATCCATTGAGGTCAGTGATCTTCTGGCTATAGCTCAGAGGATGTCCACCTCTCTTAGGGAACCTCCTAAAAATGCACCTTCCTTACGTACCTCACAAGACTATGAAAGGAAATCTGAGAAGTCGGCAAAGAACAGGAAATTAGCCAGCAAGGGAGACAATGCCAGCAAACTATGGCAGACTTCTGAGGCCAACTATCTTATCTTCTCTTATCTACCTTTTTCAGTTGTTTGATTTGCCCCTTCTGATCAAAGAAGTTTTGCTGGCTTCTGCTACTGCTTCAGCTCAAGCCCTTATTATTTCAAAGGTTGTACATAGTGGGGATGTATTTTTTGAAATTACATCTGCAGTAACAATGTTTGCAGCTGTATTGACAGAAAGCTCAGGTCTCTGCTCCAGGCTACTTTTAAACAAACCGTACTGCAACAAAATGTTAGTTGCAAGATGGCTGCAGTGGCATTCAGCAGGATTTTACATGCCATGATTTACAGGCCCTCTCTCTTCTCTCACTCGGATCATAGCTGAGTATTCAGTTACTGTAAGGCCTTTTGATGTTGCACTGTAGGATCTGTTGATTGTGAAAAGGTGCTGGATGATTTGTTGGTTGTGGCCTTATTTGAACAGATGCCAGACAGACAGGAACCCAAAGGATTTCATGCTGTTTTTAATGATTAAAACTTTACAGAGGAATACATTGCTGTACTCCAGTGCACAGTCTAAACACAGTTACTCTAGGTTCTTTCACCTTTGTCTCCTCCAAGAAGAGCTATATTAAGCTAGTAAACATTGAATATCATAGATCCTTGGAGTTTCCTCCAGTAATAGGCCATTAAGGTTGTTTTTAGTAATGTTTCTGTCAAAGTAGATTCTGGCCTCATCCTCATTGAAGTCAGATAGTTTTACCAGGTTTAGCAGCAGCTGAACATTTTTTAAAACACAATTGTTGACTCGGTTGTGATTTCTATGGATGGCTTTATGCTGTCCAGAGTAATGCCAAACCTGCCTACACTGCCAGATTGCAGAGATAGCAGAATGACAGGTTTAGCAAGAAGGTCCACATCTCAGTCACCATGGGAAATGGTAATTGATTGCCAAGCACTCGTGTAGTATAGGAGGTTATCCTCTGTTAAAGAAAATAATTGGCTTAAGGCATTGCTGATGTCTCTTTAAAGGAATTTAATAGTCAACTGTCAGAATGCCGAAAATAGAAAAGATCTTCATAAAATGTGGATTCAACACTGCTGAGGCTTGCTGCATGTCTGCTGCTACATGATAGTTTTTCTAATTGACATCTGTTTAAAAACCTCATTGTACAAGTATATAGCTGTTTATATAATTAACTTTCAGACTGCATTGCTTAATTGTATTTATGTCATATAACTAATTTTATTATTCCATTTCAAAAGCTTGTAGCTGGTGGTTTATCAATGTACAAGGATAATAACTAAACCTTATGTACTTTTAGCTGCTGGCTTCTTCCTTTTGTAGAATGAATTTTTAGCCATAGATACTGTGACTGCCAGCCTGGCTATCTGGAATTTTGTAAATAATCCTGTCATCTGTGAATATAAACATGATTCATATGCTTGTCTTACAAATTTAAGATAAATATATGTTATGTGTATATTAAACTACTGGTGCAGAAGTGTGTGTTGAACAGGGTTTATACAGTACTGAGCGTCAAGGATGTGTCCACAGTGTACCCTGCTGGAAAAGAATGGAAATGTATATAAACTATATAACTGTGCAAATGTATGTTTTAATAGTAGAAACTGGAACATACAGAGATAACTTGAAAAACTTCAAGAAAATAAGTTGAAATTAAAGTGTTTTACAATTGTGATATCTCTCAGTTCAGTTCAACAGCAGACACAATGTCTAGAGCTAGAATTTTTTGTATTGTCTTCAAAATCAAATAATTACTAGGTTTCAAATGTAAAAGCATTTTATTATTTTACGACTTCCAAGTTCTGCAAACTTGTGAGAGATGTGTACTTCTCACACACAGATGTTAAACTTCTATTAGTATCTGTTTAGCCTGGGATTGATGTCATCCAAGCTAACCCAGCAGTAATGTTCATTATTAATTTAAGAACTCTCTGTGAGAGACTGGGCATTTCATATCTTGTCTTGGACTTAGAAACATCCACTCAGCACTTCTGCCTGCGTGTTGTGTGTAAGTAAGACTTAGGGCATAGTATCTGTCTTCGATATAGATAGGAATATAGTAAAGATTAGCTTAGATGTTTAATGTATTTTATGAGACTGTCCTGCAATGTTGTTTTAAAATATTTCCTATGATTTTGAACTCTGAAGTAACTGTTTTCTGAATATTGTCTTGTTCTTTTGTTATTTATTATTAAATATATTTAAGCTCATCTTTGTGGCTGATATCTTTGAGACATTTAAGCTCTTAGAGTACTTGTTTGTGTATTTGGTGACACTGCACAGGCCACTCCTAAATAGCCTTGCAAGTCTTGGTCAAAACTACCATTTGGATTATTGGTAACGTTACACAGTAGAATTAGACACCCTTTGTAAGGGCCTTAGAGTAGCTGATAAGTAAGGGTGGCTGGTGGCAGCTTGTACTACCTTATAGTCTGGGCAGAAGGGGGCATAGCTAGTAAACCTGTGCCAGCCTTCCCCATGTGTATGTGTGCGTTTGTATACAAATCAAATCTCAAAGTGTGTGAGACACAAAGCACTGGTTGGACAGAGAGGGTGCTGGGGGTCTTAGCTTAGCCACTTGGCTGAGCTCTCAACCCTATAGCTGTGCCATTGGGGATTCTTATTGGGGATATGGAGAAAGAGGGAGCAACCAGCCCCAGACTGACTGATCCTTGTGTGCTGTTAAGGGAAATTGTACTTTACTGTGTGTGCACTTGTCTTCCTCCCAATGTGTAAGGCCCTCACTGTTGCCAGTGGTGAGGATTGAGGCTCTTTCATTACTGGGCCAGTGCAGGGGCATCATAGATGCCAAGTGAGTGTACCGTGTTTGCCTTATTTTTAAGACTGGACAGTAATTGTGTTCTTTGTTTGTCTAGCTAGTGGCAGTGAACTGTCATAAAAAAAAAACACACACACAGAAAAAGAGGTACTGGCATTAACTCCTTCAGGAAAACTGTGTGCGTGTGTGTACATGCAGAATTCTCAAGGCAAAGTTTCAGTTACTTTTGTTAAGAAGCAGTAGAAGGCATTGGATTGAATGCCAGGTGGGTGAAATCCTTTGAAGCCAGTTGTTATAACTCTCTTCTGTTACTGTTCAGTTTAAAACTTATTTGGATGTGCAGGTTTCTTTATAACCCAAAGTAACAGTTTGCATTTGCCATACACTGTTAAACCCAACCTATTCACATACTATGTGGATGGCAGTGATGTAGATTTTCAGAGTAGTCCCGGACTACCACATATTATTTATCAGCAGGTATATGGACCATGAGAATGTACTACAGTCCTAAATAGCATGCCATGTGGGTGAAACTGAGGCATAGAGAAGCTCTAACAGCAAGTGATTAAGGTTTGCCCATGGCAGAGGAAGGTGTTGTTCTGTATTTTACAGCAGGCATAAGCTGCCAGTGCTAAATATGTAGGTATTTATCCAGAGATGGATCATAATATATATTGTTAAATTGTTTGAACAGTTTAGTAGTTTGGTGTGGAAATTTTCTAAGGGAGATAGAGTTTATGGAGGTGAATTAGTCACTTAAAAGAAGATAATTTCTCTTGTAGCTGTTAAAGGTAAAATAAATATCCATTATTCTTTCTGAGTGCTGTATACTTGTTATCTTGAGTATGGGCTTATTTCTCAGGGTGAA
Source organism: Protopterus annectens (assembly GCF_019279795.1). Taxonomy (NCBI): domain Eukaryota; kingdom Metazoa; phylum Chordata; order Ceratodontiformes; family Protopteridae; genus Protopterus; species Protopterus annectens. Next base: position 51,657,118 of record NC_056743.1, on the reverse strand, counting down.
GTAATGGCAAAATGTTTGTTCTCTTATCTGTTCAGGTCATTCATTACTCACTCTGTAAATTATTTCACATTTTGCTTTATGGAAATTGATTATTGGAAACTTCAGAAATGTTCTTTAAGATACAAGTTTTTTTCTTTTTTCAGTACATAGTGGGATTAAACTATTTCAAGGCCAGGCCTTTTCCTTTAAGAGAGGTACTCTGTGAAGAAGGCATGCTGGGATGTACAGTAGTTTGATTCATGCTGTGAGAAATTCGTTATTAAGCCCTGTTGAACAGAATCACAACGAAGCACTAAAAAGGCTGTAGTAATAATCATACAAGTATTTTAATTAGTTGTTGATTGGCTCAGCTGTCCTGTAATTAGAACCATACTTTGTGCATGATTGAAAAGATTGTATTTATATCTTTTACTCCTTTGTGAGATTCACCTGTTCCCATAACATCACTCACATCTCTGGGTTATGTTGCACGTGTCCTGTTGTCATTTTATAGGAATGATAAAGGTGAGTTTCAATAAGAAATGAGCAGAAAAAAAAGCTGTAAAGTATTTTAGAACTAAAAGGTAACAGTATCAGGGGTGACCTTATCGTCACATTGAAGATTACAAAATTTCCCTCTCTGTTTACAACCAGCTTATTATGTCACGTAGACTATTGCCACATTTCTTGATTCAGAGCCACTCTCCTACCTTCTGCAAATGTCATGCACAGCTGTTACAGGTCTTTCCTCATGCAGTCCATCTTTCTCATGGCTGGATATCGTCATCTAATCTTGCCTTCTTCCCGCTTTTCCTAAATTGTATCCTGCGTTTCTGCCCCATTGACAAAGCCACTGCAGTCTGTTCTCCTTTGTCTTCTTTGATGATCTCCTGTATTCGTCTGTCTTGCAGTGTGCATTGTTCTGCTCTTCTCAGTCAGTTTCCAACATCTGAAGCTTCCTCAGATGCTGTGCCTGCACTAACCAGGTTTTTGGGCTGTATGGAAGCGCTGGTCACACCGTTGTTTTTGTAACGTTTACTTTTCAGGTCGTGTAGAATTATTTTCATGCACTCTAGTGCTCAGTTTGTGTCAGATGGCTGTTACCCCTCTGATTCTAGCCGTAACCTTGTGTTTCACACTTCCCCTCTCAGTCACATTTCTCACGTACTTAAAGCTGTTAACCTGTTCTTTTTCCATTGTCTCATTTTTTAATCTTCTGATTTCCACTGGTGGATACCTTGCTCGCTGTTTTATCTGTACTTCTGCATTCCATGTGTGTTCAGTGTTGCTTTCCAGGCTGCCATCGTTTGCTGAAGTGCCTTTAGTCCGCTTGCAGTGCCACATTGTTGCCACGTAGCAGCTTTACTGAGTTCTCCTTCTGACATACTAGCTGGTGTAGTCCCTCCCATATGAACATGAGTGATCTCAGGGCTGAACTCTGATGCACTAACTCTCCCACAGTTTGTTGTGCCATTGTGTCCTTCATCATAGCCTGAGATAATTGTACCACTGTTTCAGGGACTTAGAACCATTTGCAGGAGTACCCAAATTAACCTTCTAGGGAAGTTGTACACTTTCTTCCAGTTTAGGAATGTCTATTTGGACTGTTTTATCACCTTGTTTCTTCTCCATTTTCTGACTTCCTACGAACATTGGATTGGTTGTACTGCATCATGATCTGAATACACTTTAAGACAGGAGAAAGTAGTTTGCACATTGTGATGGTGAACACTGCAACATGGGAGATAAGTAGTCTGTACCACGTGATGTGAACACACTTGAAGATGGGAGATAAGTAGTCTGTACCACGTGATGTGAACACACTTGAAGATGGGAGATAAGTAGTTTGTACCACGTGATGTGAACACTGCAACATGGGAGATAAGTAGTCTGTACCACATGATGTGAACACACTTGAAGATGGGAGATAAGTAGTTTGTACCACGTGATGTGAACACACTTAAAGATGCGAGATAAGTAGTTTGTACCACGTGATGTGAACACACTTAAAGATGGGAGATAAGTAGTTTGTACCACGTGATGTGAACACACTTGAAGATGGGAGATAAGTAGCTTGTACCACGTGATGTGAACACACTTAAAGATGGGAGATAAGTAGTTTGTACCACGTGATGTGAACACACTTGAAGATGGGAGATAAGTAGTTTGTACCACGTGATGTGAACACACTTGAAGATGGGAGATAAGTAGTTTGTACCACGTGATGTGAACACACTTGAAGATGGGAGATAAGTAGTTTGTATATCATGATGTGAACACACTGTAAGTTTTATTTATTTATTTATTTTATTTTAAATTTGTGTACTGGGAAAATCCAACTGGACACATGTCCATTTTCAGTGGAGGCCCGAGGAGAAAAACTCCAACATGAAACAATAACTTGTATAAGTAGTCTAGCAACAGGTAGTCTACATAAAGTTAGATTGCATAAATACAGTTTACATGCAGGTAATATACATTCAGGTAGTCTGTAGTCTTTATTGTTATTACATTTGTAAGATTATATTATACATAGAGTTACACTGAATGACACATTGGTTTTAAAGGTCCATGAGATCTGAGCTAAATTACAACATTCCTAAGTTTAAGTGTAAGATGGGAGATAAGTAGTTTGTAATGCTCTGTATTTGATTATCAGCAATCCTCTCCAATGTTTTCATGCAGTGTGACACGAGTTCAGTCCCTTTGCACTGCCAACAGTTGGAATATTCCATTTGTTCTTGTACTTTGGCACTAGAAAGCTTATTTTCCAGTCATCTAAGCGATGCTACTCTCTTTGTGTGTGTGTGTATGTAGATATATATATATATATATATATATATATATATATATATATATATATACACACACACACATATATTATCATGTTGTGATGAGTTTTCTCAAGATCCTTTTCTTCCCTTATTCACCCAACTTCTTGATTAGGTGTTCCATGACACCATCTGAGCCTACCACTTTCCCTGACTTAATGTTTCTTAGTGCACTTTGGACTTGTAGGGTGGATTTTTCTTCCTGTTTCATTGTAGGCTTTGCTTCTTCAAATACTCTACTTCATTTGCTGTTGTCCTCTGGCTTCATGAGCAGTGCTGACATCCCATATGAGTGACATCTACCAACTGTCTTTCTGTCGTTGCATTCCAACCTGTTAGTTTCATTGTACCATTTGCTCAATCGCTTAGCAGAAGTTATGTGACGCCTTGTTCTCTGCACTGTGACTGCTATCTTAGCCTCTTTGTTAGCCAAGGAATATTCCAGTTTAGCTACTTATGTCTTCCTCCCCTTCTTGCATTTCTTCATTTTGATAACTTCCTGGACATCTACATTCCACCACCAGCTTTCATTATCTACCTTATTTCCATACTTGGCTGTACCTCTTACTTGATCTTTTAATGCCACACATGCTATTTTGAGATGGTGACATTCCTGTTTGGTTCCACTTATTCCCCTCCCCGAGAATGTCCAGGGATTCCTGGGCTCACACTCCAGTTAACATCGTTTAGCATGGTCTCTGACCTTAGAGCCTTTTCTGACCACTGCTCACAGCTGACTGTGGCAGACAGTGGTTTATTCTGGGGGTCAACCATGTCACTAAGGATGACTGTGCATTCTCTGATATGACCCAATGAATGCCCTTTTGTTGTTTGAAAGAAAGTTTACTTGAGTTGCATGTTGACTACTCTTTTTAAATGTCTTTGTTAAAAATGGCACTTTAATCAGTAACACGGGGATGCACATGCTGACTACCCTTGTGACCATCGTTAAGCCAGGTGCCTGACAAAAGTCTGAATACATCTGTCATTATACCTGTTGCTCTAACCATGTTGAGCAAGACTGTCCGCTTATCTTCTGCATTGTCCTAACATGAACATTCTGGTCTTTCTTTATCAAGACAATCTCATTTTATGCCACTTTATCCAGAAGGGCTTGCAGCTTGAATGCCCACATCATCAGAGTCCTGCTGAGGAGCATAGGCTGAGACCATGAAGATTTGTCTAGCTGTACACTGGAGTATGATTGCCATGATTATGTCAGTTATTCTGATGGCATCATTCACTGTCTTCAGAAGATGTACTTTCCACACCATTTCTAGTATGTCTTCACTGTTGTCTGTGAAATGCTTTTATTTTTCCTAATAAAGCATTTTTTATACTATACCCTACACTATCATTTTGGCTCTTACTTGCACAATTTAAGACAAGTGTTTACTGCTGCTTGTCAACAGTTTTGAGATACAAGTGTCATAACATTTAACACTTTTTGTTTGATCTCATGGATACTGCTCTGCATAGCTGATGCATCAACATGATCTGAAGTGAATATACATTTTATAGCAGCCTGACTTTGGAGAGCATCTTGCTTTGTTCTAGGTGCATTACATGAGGTTGTCTGTGCCATTTGTACTGCAGTTTCCAGATTTGACCCACTGCAATAACACGGGCATTTTACTTATTTTGGATTCTCTGTCTTCTGATACTGCACAGTGTCATTGTGATTCTGGCTTGCTGCTTTGATGAATATGTTACCCTGACTGCATAAGCTGTCAGCTTTTCATGTATTTTGGCTAAAACAAGCAAACCTGTTTATAACCCTGCAGTCGCCTCTTTACTCACTGTACCAAGTTACTTTGTAACTTAAAGTATAGGTAATATGGGGGAACATTATTTTTAGCTTTTTACCCCACAACATAAACATTTACCCTTTGGCTGCTTAAAGTGTAATCTCACCACTCTGCCTTCCTAAAATGTAACTAATTTACGCGAAGGCCAGCCATCTGTGTAATCACCTAATTGTCAACCTGCCATGAGGTAGGGGGCACTCTCTTCTCATGTATCAATGCTGACAGCAGGTTATCAGCATGTGGCTCTTATGCTAGAAAAGTTGTATCATTTCACTATCCTTTAATGTCATTTGCCTTCTCTGCTTTGTCTGCTTTTTCATTTCCTTTCATTATGAACCCGATATATAGAATCGCTTCCTTTTTCTTAGAACTTCTGTATTTTGGCTTAACAGAAGTATCATTAGGTCTATTTTCAAGGTTATTTTGGTCCATTTATATGCACTTTGGTTTCCATTTCCTCTCCTTTATGTGCATCACTTTCTTTTTCATTGTGATTGAACACCATCCTCTCAACTCTATTTTTTTGTCTATGTTTGACTGAGCACAGCCATCTCACAGTTCTTTATCTTGTTTGGGTTGCCTTCAGTTTGAAAAAGGTGCCTTAAACCATAGCTTGTCTTTTAAGTTTTAACTTTTCCTTACTTATAAAATATCTTTTGCCTGTAGTATTCCATTGTTTTATTTACTAATACTGACAGAAATGGGTTTAGAACTCAGATTAGGTGTTGTGTCTCCCCATTGTACTACCTTGGTGAAATCTTTCATGTTACTAAATCTCTCCCTCTGAACACCCACCAAATATTTAAAACACTATCTTTCTCTGGCTTTCAGTTTTAGTGTAAGAAAACGTGAAGAATTCGGTTCAAGTGGTATATTAGCCATATAGCTCAACTTAATTTCTTCATAGTACATCCTTAATGGGTGCTGCCTTCTCTTCATTTCTGCTAGTCACTTTATCGCCTTGCTCACCAATATTTTCATTCTGTAGTAGTAATACTTCTACTAGCTGCTTTGCAATACTTTTAGGCTGCAGTGACATTACTACTTGCTGCTTTGCAGTGCCTACAGGCTGTAATATCTTATGTAAATCCCTTTGTTCTACTGATTCAACTCTTTCAGGCTACAGCACTTTAGTGTGTCCTAAGGAGTACATGGGAACCTGTCAGTAGATTGGCAGTTTTGGCTTTTGCAATTTCAGCGAAAATGCTTTGCCAAAAGTACTTTTGCTGACATTGGAGCATTCCCTTTTCACCACTGTTGTGGGATCTCTGAGTAGATATATTTAAGTTTGGGGGTGTGGGGGTCATAGGTATTCTTGCCCCCTACAAAAAAAAATATTCCGAGTTTTACCAGCAGTGTGTTGGAGAAATGTTTTCTGAGTTTTTGCTGTCATGGAGAAAAGTGTCAATAGATGGACATGATTCTGAGTACATTGACATATCTCTTTAAATACTGTATGCTGTTCCTCTCTCTGTGTACCTGTAGGGCTTTTTAGCAGTATGCATTGATCTTGGATTCTTACACTCCAATGAATCCGTCTCCCACCCACTTCCTCAGGCAACCTGTAAACTGGTAATTTTTCCCTAGACCTGCTGTCTTTAGGCATCGTCAGAGAAGACCAGTGGACTTCCAACCTTCCTACAACAGCTAATTCTTTAGTTCTTCCTACTTATTCCTACAGTGTTCCCCCTAGAAGATCATTGCTCTGCATGCACGAATCCTTAAATGTGAGGCATATATCATTTTTTTTATTAAACATCTTTATAAAATCATTTAATTTATTTTTATTTAAATTATCTTTTGTTGACTGCGTTAGTCACACTAGGCTAGTGGCCTCTTTGCATGGGAGACCAGAGGTGGTATTTGTTCTACTAGAGGAAATTTAATCGGGACAATGGGAAACTTTGTGATAGGTGCTGTGGGATCTTTTACATCAACTTGAGCAATCTCCAACTCAAGTAGATGAGACTTTAGTTTAACATGTCATCATACTGTCAAGAGTGCATCACCCCCATCATTCTGCACTTCTGTGTCAGCAATTGGTGTGTCTGGTGTGGTAATAGAACCCATAGCCTTCTGCCCCAAAGGTAGGTGTGCTACCTGTTGCACCACTGACATTTAAATGGTAGCAAGTATACATACATACATGCACACATTGACAAACAAGAAAGCAAACTGTAGCAACATTTTTCTGTACACATATAGGTTTTCTTTTTAACATTGTTCATTCCCTCTGACATTGCATAACATCCTGCCTTCTCTTTGACATTGCTCCTCCTTCTCCTTCTGAACATTATTCTGTGTTTGTTCTTTGCACAAATGTTATCTATTTCTGTGAAATGTGTACCTCCCTTATCTAAAGATTTCATCTCTGGTTCTTTTATCTCCTTTAAAGTATTAAATACTTCAATAATAGTTTAGATTTTTATTTCTCTTTGCCAGTAATTGCTTTTTTTTTTTTTTGCATGCAATAGCATTTTATTTGGAGAAAACTACAATTATAGGTTTTTGAATTGATACAAAATTATATCATGTGCAAACAAATATAATTTTTCTTGATTACTGTGCCAGTTATGTTCTTACATTTTCAAGTCCTTTATTTTCTTTTCTCACAGCTGAAAATATAAAACAATAACCAAAGAGAAGAAAAAGACTCCCTACCTGGTTCCCCAGTTCAAACACTACTGTCAGAGTAGAAGTCTCCCGCCTTAATTTTTGCCTCTAACTTTTCATATATCCTCCTTATTAACACTATTAATCAGTCATGGAAAATAGATGTTACCATTTTGTTTTCATACAATCCCATCTGACTCTACTAAATAGTTTCTGTGCATCAAGACCCCCCATCACTAGTGACATGTTCTTACTCTATTTCCATCTGGGTTATCGTTCTGTTAATATCATCAAGTCTTTGTCTTCCCTTCTACAAATCCAAGTTGGTCTGCAGGCATTGATATTGACAACACATTGATTCTCTTGGCTAGTGCAGACATAGACTCTTTATAATCATTGTTACGGTATATATGAAACTGGGTTGGAAAGGTCTTTCCCTCCTTTGGGTAATACGGTCCCCATGTCTTTCTTCCACTATGCTGATACTTCCACCTTTTAAAACATTGTTAAACCAAACCTTTCAGATCTTGTTTCACTTTCTTCCCTCCTAGGTTTCAGACTTCCACAGAATGCTATCTGTTCCTGCCCCTGTTTTTGATTGCATATCACCGTTTTCATCTCATCTCTTACTATTCATTTTTGAGCCACATCTGAATCTAACCTTGGCATAATTAAGTCTTCCATAGCTATTTCCATCTGTGCCTTTTCTTTGTTTCCCTGTTCCTCTGGCTTATACTTTTCATTACATTTCTGAAATATCTCTAGTACCTCTGTAGGATCTGTGGGTTATTGTTTTCTTGTCATAGGATCCCAAAGTTTGGCTACAGCACTTTCTACATTCTGTTGCATAAGTTTTGATGAAAGTGTTTGTATTCTAGAGTCAATGTCAAAAGATACTTGCTTAAGAACAACCTTTCTAAACTTGTTTATATCATCGAGATGCTCCCTTATTTTTCATTTAGCCCTCTGCATCTGTTCCTCCTCTTGTTCTGAGATTCCCTTTTTCTAAAACACTTTCACTTTATCCCACTAGCTGTCTCTTCCTTTTGAAGAATTTTTTATCTACCCTAATAACTCTTCAATCATTTTAACTATTACCTTGAATTCCTTTCTTTTTTAACAGAAAAGTGCCAGTGTCTCCTTTTTATATAATCACCCTGCATATTTGTCTTAGTTTACACTGGCAGATGAACTGATACAGTGTTTGGCGAGTCTCAAATGTCTCAGTTATTTTCTTTTTCAAGCTTCTTTTTTTAACACATCTTTCTTGTATCACATTTGAAACAATAACATAATTACACATACATTAATGGAAAAGAAAGCAAACTGTACTGAAGTTTAAGTGATTTCATGCAGTATACATATATGAAGAAAACAAGTTCTATGGTACCACAAACAGAAGGCTCACACCCAGGAAGGAAGATAACGCACTTTTGTTCTTTAATTCCAATTAAAACATAACTTCTTCAGACTCTAGATTACCAAAGAAACAACCAGTTTAAAACAATAAAATGTGGTCACATGACCTACTTATACAACCAAAAACAGAAGTATATATAAAATATCGACCATTCATATACTGATCAATGCAAACAAATGTATAATATAACATCTCTAATGTAAGACAATTAATAACTTTAACTTGACATGGTTCCCCAAAGCAATGGTAATTCATGTTTTTGTGCTAATGAGAAGCACTTGATATTAATACTCTCATTTAAACCTGAGAACTCGTCTGCAAGAACCTTTTTGTAGCAATGTTTAGATGTTGTTAACTCTCTTGTAGCTTAAGAAGGGAAATTGCCCCATTATCTTAGTTAAATCAACATTGCCTCGAATGATTTTCCAATTTTCATATAGAATATCTCAGATGAACCTTTGGTTACAAAAGCCACACTCTCTAAGGTAGAATGGAGTTTGATTGGTTAATGCAAAATCTCATATATGCCTATGTGATGATTTTCATTATAATCAAAATCAATAAAATTGTTTCAAAAAAAAAAAAAAAAGAGCATTCCTCTTCCCATCAACCGACATGTCTACGATCAGAGATGATGTGCAGGAAAATTGGGAAATCATTCGAGGCAATGTCGATTTTAATTAAGACATTGGGGCAATTTCCCCTCCACCTGTAAGAGAATTAACAAAGAAAAAAGGTTCTGTTACAACAGATTCAGGTTGTGGCACTTTAGGCACCTTTAGATGTGGTGGATGTAAACAGTGCCGGTTTATTAATAACTCTTCAAGCATACATCTTAATGCCCAAAATGCTACGATTTGTAATGAAGGCAGATATGACTGCCAGTCTCAAGGAAGGGGTGGTCTATCTTGACACTTGATTTTACATTGGAAAGACCATTAGGAAACTGAAACTGAGTATATGAGCATTTGCTTGTGATCAAAAATAAAGAAGCCAATAATGCATTGGCTAAACACTCCACAATGTGTCGTTCTTTAAAAATTTCAGTTTCTTTGTCCTAGATGCCATCAGTATGAGTGAACTTACAGGGGACTACAAAGTGTGGCTTGAATGCCGCAAATCAGCTTGCCAGATTAAACTAAATGCAAACAAGTTCCCAGGTTTAAATGAGAGTATTATTGTCAATTGCTTTTTATTAGCACAAAAATTTTAGTTACCATTGTTTTGGGGAACCCTGTCAAGTTAAAGTTATCAATTGTCTTGTATTAGAGATTTTGTATTGGACATTTCTGTGTTTGTGTTGATCGGTGTATGATTGGTCAATATTTTAAATACACTTCTGTTTTTGGTTGTCTAAATAGGTCATGTGACTGCATTTTACGGTTTTAAACCAGTTGTTTATTTTGTACTCTAGATTCTGATGAAGTTCTGTTTTAACTGGAATTAAAGAATGAAAGCATGTGATCTTCCTTTCTAGGTGTAAGCCTTCAGTTTCTGGTACTGTAGAACTTGTTTTCTTCAGTTTGTTGACCTGTCTGTTCTATGCTGTTTTGGGGTTTTTATCAGTATTCATATATGTTTTCTTTTTTGGCAGTTATCATTCACCCCAGCATTACATAAATTGCTCAGTTCCTGCTTCCTGTCTGCTGCTAATATGGTCAGTTATTGATCAGGTAACTTTCACACCAGCATTTTTTCCCCACCTCCTGTCAGACTTGCATAAGGTCCACCAATGACTCATAATAAACTTCTCACCTCTTCCAAGACTAAAAATATGCTTCTTGGAACTCCACAGGAACACTTGAATCTTTAAATTTGACTTAAACAGCCGTAGCATAGAAACAAACTTAACTTTCAAGTACCTGGGATTATGGCTTACTCCGTCTCAAAACTTCCATTTCTACGTAGTCAGATTGAGAGCAAACATAAACTCCCTAAACTTCTGGGCAAAAATTACATGTCTTTTTCTGTATTAAGCAGCCAGAACAGCCATTGGCAAAGGAGTTCTCTTCTGTCAACTAGAATATGTTCTACCTGCTTTTACACATACCCCCAAGAAAAACAGTACCACTGCCTGACGGTCTCCAACAACATCTGCTGATTTATTACAGTCGCATCCATCTGTGGGAATCACTGTATGAAATGATGAATTTCAGGTAGTCATCCAATAGAGGCTGTCCAATTCAAAAATCCACAAGTCTCAGCCGTTCACTTCAACAGTAAGAAATATTTCCCTCCTATTTCAAATTGTAGGGGAAACTCCCACAACAGAACAAAGGTATTTGATTCTGATGAAGTCTCTGGATAAGCGATGAAAGCGCTTAATCCGATATCTTTTGTGCTGTGTGTTTTTTAATAAACTGTTGAAGTGAACGGCTGAGACTTGTGGATTTTTGAATTGGACAGCCTCTATTGGATGACTACCTGAAATTCATCATTTGGTGCAGTGTGTGTTTTTTATGAATCACTGTATGAACTGATAAAAAGGATAAATGGCTAGCCGCAAAACAAAGATTTAACCTACTGTTAGGATCCAAACTCTACAAACAATACCATCTCCAGAACCTTACAACCCTTGTAGCTAGACTTCATAAAGAAAATCCTCATACAACCTGAGACACCAGTCACAGGCCACACCAGCATTCACTACTTAAAGCTGTGGACTAGCATTCTTCTCTCAAGCATCTACTCTTTGGCAAACTCTCCCCATCAGCCTAAAGGGAATCAACACTTACTCCAAATTCAGAATGCAACTGAAAAAGCACCTCTTCATCCAAGCCAAATGTTCCTGCTTCAGTTCAGGACATGTCACTTGATACACCATCCATGTCTCATACGTTTATAGGTTAACACTAGACTAACTGCCATTATGGGCCATTTTAAGCCTAGCCAATTGCCCCATGTAAGAATCAAACCCTGTACCTTTTGTCTTTAAGTTAAACACCTTAACCATTATGCCAACTTCCTACCAAGACAATTATTTGATACCTTACAGGCAAACACTAGGTTAGTTGGTTTTGTGGGCAATACTACTTTGGATCTTAGGAAGTTACTAGGCTATTGGCCCTGAGGCCCTTATAAACCTAGCCAAGAGTTTAGCCCATGTTTCAACAAGTCAACACCCAAAGCCCCCCTGTCCAGCAGGGACACAGGTGGAATCCCAGGGGTGTATCTTCTATTTCCCATCCAGTTATCCAGGTTGCGCTTAAAAAGGGATAATGAGGTACTCTTCTTGACCTGGACAGGGAGTCTTTTTCCAGAAATGGGGCAGTCTCTGGGACACACATCTGTCCTGCCAACAAGTCCTATTGATGTCACAGGCCAGATTTAAGTAGCGTGTGCAGGTTACTCAAATGGAGCTCGACTTGTGGATATGCAGCAGTCCCATCAAAGCGGGATCCGAGATTGCTTTGTATGCCAGACAGAGGTCACCTCTGAGGAGTCTGTACGAAACTAAGTAGAGGTACAGGGCTTTTAGCCTGTGTAGGGTAGATGTTTGAGGCTGTGGATTCTCCTGGTGAGGAACCTCTATTGTGTCTCCAACTTCTGCATGGTACATGCCAAAGGGGGCACTGTACTCAGTAACTGGCCTTATAAGGGAAGAATACAGGGATTTTATGAGCTCCTTGTCCCTGGATGAGATACCCTTACTTATGAGGTGGGCCATGTATAAAGCTTTCCATGCAATGGAGGCAACATGGGCAAAAGTCAGGTTGCTATCAACCTGGGTTCCCAAATCTCTCACCACTGATTGCATGGGTAGGACGTTGTTATTAATGTGATAATTTGTGGGGATGTCACTCTCCCCAAAGGGGATGATGATGATGCATGTTTTGGCATTCAGCTTGAGGCCATGTTTCTGGCACCAGTCATTTGTTTGGGTGAGACCCTCGTGGAGGACATCCATATCACTTCGGGAATTGACCGTGTCCATCTTGCAGTCATGTGCAAACTTGGTCAGCCATAGCCCACTGGTTTTGGCCTGCACCTCAGAGAAGTATATCCCTAATAACAGAGACCCCAAGACTGATCCCTGGGTTATGCTGCTCATTACGAGTCTACTGCTTAAGGTGGCTTCCCCTATTTTGATTTAGGTGGGTTCTATCATTGAGCCAATTTGCTACCCATCTGGTAACATATGAATTGATGCCTAGTTGAGAGAGTTTATCTATTATGCCCAAGTGGGGGAATAGTGTCGAAGGCTTTGGCCAGGCCAAGATAGACGGTGTGCACTGTCTTCCCCCTCGTCCATGGCTTTAGTGACTGTCTCAAAGAATTCAGCCAGGTTTAACAGACATGACCTCCCCTTGGCAAAGCCAAACTTTGTTGGGTTGAGTGCTTGGAAGTTGCCAATGTCCCTGTTAATGAGATCCATGATAATCCATTCCATGGCCTTGCAAATCAGGCTAGATACACTGATGGGTCTATAATTTCCTGGGTCAGTGGAGACTCCAACTTTGTGTAAAGGGATGACGGTGTCTGTCCTCCACTCGGCTGGGACAAAGCCAGTCCTCAGGCTTTGATTGAATAGGGTGCCTAATGGTGCTGCAAGTTCATATAGGATGCAGCCTGGGATGTTATTGGGTCCCATGGAGGCTGTATTTTTTACCTTTGAGAAGGCAGTGATGATCTATTCCCTAGAGATAAGGGGGGGGGGGCAGGTACTGAGAATGTCCTGATTTACTGATGGGTTGACAGAGGGGTGAAGTTTTCACTGAATCTGTCAGCCAGTAGGTTGGCTATAGCTACAGCATTTGTGTATGTGGTGTCCTTGACCACCAGTTCTGAACAGATCTGGGTACTTTCTTTGAGATTGCAGACGTATGTGAAGAAGGCCTTATGATTGTCTCTAGTAGATGTGGCCAATTTAGACTCTAAGTTGGCTTTAGAGGATTTCACTAGCACTCTTATTTGCTTGTTCAGGCTAAGGAGAGATTGCTTCCAGGTGGGCATCTGCTCCTTCTTGGTCCTGGACAGCAATTTTTTTCCTTTTGTTATATAGTTCATTTATTGCAGATGTTTACCAGACAGGTTTACTCTTACTTGCGGAGGATAAGTTTGTCCTGTCAGGTATTCCTGATGTCATGCATCTATATAAGTGCTCATATAGTAATTTGGTGTAGATTTGGACATTGGTGCCAGTTCCTACAGAGGGGGAGGGGCTATGCAGCTGTTTATACCATCCAACAGGAGGTAATCAGCTTTGGAGAAGTATTTTTGTTTGACCCTAACTAGAGGGGGGGGGGGTCAGGGGAGATGCTGCTTTCGAAAATTACCACTTTATGGTCGGATCTTACCAGGGAGGATGATACTGTAGGGGTGCTGCAGTGGTTACTCATGCTGGTTAATACCAAGTCCAAGATATTATCACCTCTTGTGGGGTTATTGACTAGCTGTTTCAAGTCATTTGCATTGATAAAATCAAGGAATCTCTGGGCATGTGTGTTCTGGCATGAGTAGTTTTTCCAATCTATGGTTGGGTAGTGAAAGTCGCCCAGGATCAGGGTAAAGGGTTGAATCTTGATAGATTCGAAGAGGTCCATATAGGTGGAGTGGGCACCTTGAGTCAAATTTGGGGGCTTGTAGCTAGCTATGATTTGAATGGGGGTCTTGTCAGTGGTTAACTGCACCTGGAGTGTCTCCTGTGCATCATACTGTTTGACCAGCCTGGAGGTTAGTGTGTCTTTAATATATATTGAAACTCCGCCTCCTTTGGTTTTGCTGTACACAGTTTGGGGTCTGAATGTATATGATTGGATGAGTAGCCAGGTAATCCTGGGGTACTCTTCGCAGCTTTGAACCAGGTTTCTATGACTGCACAAATGTCAGCATCTTCTAGGGTTAAGAATGCTTGCAATGAGTGCAGTTTCATGTTTATACTCCTAGCATTTAGCAGCATGACCTTTAATTTGCATTTTGTTGAAATTTTTATGTTGGGTGCATCGACCTCATGACTTTTCCTAAAAAAAGCACTATGGGGGAGGCAAGAGCCTTTGCCAGAAGCCTGAAGCCCAAGTGAGACAGATGCAGGCCATCTCTAGCAAAGCATCGTGGTCTGTCGATCATATCTTCCCAGGCTGTCAGGTACTGGATGCCCCTGGAATGACACCAGAAACTTAGCCAATTGTTAAAGTCAATCGTTTTCTGTTTGTACTGAGGCATCATTCTGGGTGATGGTAGAATGCTGCTTAAGGCTGGGGACATATCTGCTTGGGACACATATTCAGCGGGCTCAATCATGTCTCTCTTCATGTAGTCCAGGAAAGTACGTCTCAAGTCGTTCACCCCAACATGGGCAATAACAGAGTCATAACAGTACCTGTTGTTGAGAGACTTGAGTGCGTGTGTGATATGGTGGATTCTGGCACCTGACAGACAACTAAGCATGACTTTCCCCTTATCCAGCCTGGTGAGAGGCACATCTGTGTGTCTCACAATGGAGTCTCCTGTGAGTAATATGTTGGGTTTATGGTGAGGCCTTAGTGGTTGCAAGACACAGGTGTGTGGACTGTGTGTGGTATGTGGTGTGGGAATCAAACCAGGCACCTTTTGCCTGGAAGGCAGACACCTTGACCATTATTTCAACCCACAACCTTTCCCCTTCTCTGCTGCTCCTGTGTCATAATTACTGAAGGTTGACACACTTTAGAAACAAATCTACATATTTTATGTTGCACTCTGGTTGTTTACTATAATGTACATAACTGAATATTTTGTATTTCACCCAGCTGAGTTGGAAATTGATCAGTATTGATCTGCGCTACCCTGGTAAACGTAATGCACACACACCCTGGTAAACTTAATGCACACACACATACATATGCTATGCCTCTTGATGAAAAACTTGGGAATGCATTGACAATTAAGAGGCCCAGAATAGCTTATTTTTTTGGCATTCCCAAGATGCATAAAAGTACTACCGACCCCCCTTACAGGCCAATTGTTTCAGGTGAGGGATCTAAGACTTATTCTATAGCTACTTTTTTGGATCATGCCCTTAAACATATTAGTGATGAATTTATGCACTTATTAAAGGATTCATGGGATTTTTTTACATGGTTTAACGTTACAATCATATGAAGGGGATGTGTTTTTTCTGACCATTGATGTGGTCGACCTATTTTCCTGTATACCAGTGGAGGAGGATTTGGATTTATTCTGGTCACTTTTGAATGAAAAACGTTCACAACTTAGTTTTGACACAGACCTATTAGTAGAACTTATGAGAATTATGTTGGAAAACAACTTTGTGTATTTTGAGGGGGAGACATTTAAACAGGTTACGGAGGTAGCTATGGGGGCAGCTTGTGCCCCAATATGTGCCAACCTGGTTCTTTTAAAATGGGAACTACAGTATTTATTTAACTATGTTTATTGGGAAAACATAAAGTTGTATAGATTCTTTTTGGACGATAAATTTATAATATTGGAAGGGTCAGTAGATTCCATTATTAATTTTATTGAAATCTTAATTCAACTACCAACTTTTTAAAATTTACATTTAAATTTGACCGACAAAGAATTGATTATCTTGCTGTAAGGTTAGACAAAACTGGAGGGGGTTTAAAATCTTGGATACTCAGGAAGAGCACTTTCAGTAACTCCTACCTTCCATACAATAGTGACCACCCTTGGAAACAGAGAAAAAGTATTGTAAAGGGGACAGATGGTTAGAGCTGCTAGAATGACCTCAGAGAGGGGAGATTTTTTATCTGAAATGAAATTTGTTTCTGGGTTATTTGGAGCAAGGGGCTACCCTAGTAGCCTGATTGAGGAGGTAGTGGGCGAGGTCACGGAAGGATGGGGTGTGAAGTATTTTCCTGTGTTGGGCAGTACTTCATGGAACACTAATGTGGACACTACTGGTGAACAAACTTTTAAAAGAGCTCTAGTACTACAACACAGCAGTGCTTCCAGGGGAGATTAAAGGTTTGATTGAGAAGAACAGGAAAATGCTGAAATTCAGTCAGGATGTTGTGCACAGGGTAGGTGAGAATCCCAAGTTTATTTTTAAAACCGGGACGAACTTAAAAAGGCGTTTCGAAAGGAACAATGATAGACAGAGGTTTCAGCGGGATCAGAGAACAAAAAAATGTGGAAGGTGTGGGTACTGTAAGTACATTACAGACAAAACAATTGTTACTTCGGACAACTATGCGGGAAGTACTGTGCACTTTAGGAAAGGCAGTTGTAGTACTAGAGGCATAATATATATGGCCCTATGTAAGGACTGTCCTAGGTTTTATGTAGGGAAATCTGAAAGGGCGCTCAACAAGCGTATTTATGAGCACACGTACAGCATTAGGAAAAAGAACTTAAATAATGCATTGTACAAGCATCTGCATATGGAGCCCAACCATACAGGTTTTATTTTTGGAATCTTGGAAGAAGTTCGTGTAAGACCCTAGGGGTTGAGATTGGGAGAACTGGTTAAGCTACAGGGAGACTTATAGGCAGCTAAAATTAAATGCAGCCCAACCATCAGGACGGAATGACCATGTCTGTGTTGAGCCCTATTTAGTTAAGAGAGCTGAGAAATTGTAAAATGTGTGACCTTTGTGAAGATTACTGTTTTTTAAACTGTAAATATTAACATAAATGAATGTGGTAGTATTTATATATTATAACTGATTTTAGGACTATTACATATTTTAAAATGTTAAAATAAAAAATAATGAGATTAGGATGTGGAGGGATTAGTGAAAAACTTTTTTTGCTTTTACTCATGACTTCCGTATTTATGAACCCATTAAGGGGATTTTTTTAACAATATTTGCTAATATTGGTATTTCTTGATCTGAAACATTGTGAATGTGTACTGATATAGGATTGTGTGTATCACTTAAACATTTTTGGTGCTTTTTTGTGCATGGAGATATTTAAATGGGAGTGGTAGTTGTGATGTTTGTGTTACACGTGAAAAAGCCCTGCAATTGAGTCAGGGTGAAAGCACTTGTGAATGAGATTTTAATAAAAAGCAGCTGGAAAAGCCACATAAGTACCTCACAAAGAGGATTACTGGCCTCAAACAAATGCCCTACACTGACCGCCTCAAAAAACTCCAGCTTTACTCCGTAGCATATCGCCTACTCCGAGGTGATCTCTGCCTTACATATAAAGCTATGTCAAACCCAGAGCTGTTGGACATGCTACACCTAAAGAAATCCCAATCCCTCTGAGCTACACGCTCTAGGGACCTAAACCTTGTCACCACAATAAACAGGACATGCTGGAGGGATAGATTCCTGTCCCAGAGGTTTCCCATACTCTGGAACAGGCTACCCATCTATGTCAAGCAAAGTTCTTCATTAGTACTCTTCAAGAAAAATCTTGATGAGTGTCTGGGAAATAGGAAATGCACCTTGGGCATCACTTCTGCGTGTCTGCTCGACAGTGGCACAGGAAAATAACTTTCTTGGGTGGCGTAAGCTAGGGAACCTTGTTGGCTAGGCTTACATAGGCCCTTGGGCCGATAGCCAAGTACCTTCCTATGAACACAAGCACTCATGTCACTCCAGAACAAGTACAAATATGACTCTGTCATTGTTGATGTTGGTGTGAATAACCTGAGATGTACATCCCTGGACTACATGAAAAGAGACATGGAAGATCTCTCTGATCATGTAGCCCAGGCTGGTATGACCCTGACTCTTGAGTAGCATCCTGCCCTCACCAAGAATGATACCGCAGTATAAAGAAAAAATGATCAATTTCAACAATTGGCTAAGCTTCTGGTATCATTCAAAGGGAATCCAGTGTCTGTCAGCCTGGGACGACATGCTCAAAAAGCCTCGTTGCTTTGCAAGAGACGGCTTGCACCCGTCACCCCTAGGCTTTCGAATACTGGCCAAGGCTCTTGCTGCCCCCATAGTGCCTTTTTAAGGCAAGGCTCAAAAGACAAACCCACCTCCGTAAACAGCAAAAATAAAAAAATTAGGGTTATGCTACTCAACGCCTGGAGTTTAAATCTCAAAATGCACGCGCTCGAAGCACTCCTCAGTATGGAGAACATCAACATCTGTGCAGTAACTGAAACCTGGTTCAAGGCTCCACAGAGCACCCCAGCACTACTGGGCTGCAACTCATACCACACATTTTGGCCAGAGAACATGGACCGAAACACAAAAGGAGGGGGTGTATCCATATTCATCAAGGATACCTACAACTCGAGGTTAGTGGTGCAGCATACCACCTCTGAGATCATCCATGTGCTACTAACAGGCAAATCTGCAATGCAAATTGTGGTGTGCTACAGATCACCCTCCATGGCCCAGGACCACCACTCCGCCTTTCTGGAGACATTGAAAAACATGAAGGTCCTACTGAACACCCTGATATTGGGCGATTTCAATTACCCTACCATTAACTGGGAAAACTACTCAAGTACAAACTCCCAGGTCCAGCACTTCCTGGAATTTATCAACTCAAATGCCCTGGATCAGCTGGTAAACTCCCCTACCAGAGGTGAAAACATATTGGACCTGGTCATCACCAACATGGGCGACAGGTGTTCTGCACTGGAGGTCAGCCCGTCACTGGTTAGATCAGACCATAGACTAATCACTCTGGATGTCCACACCACACCCCCAACCAAGGAAACAACAGTGAGAAACTTTTCTATAGCAAACTTCACCTTACTTAAGTCAGAGGTGGTAAGTTTCACAGCTCCCACGCTAAAGGATAACAGTGTCCAAGATGCAGGAACCTTAACAAGTGCACTGTATGAGCACCTACAAGAATGCATGGATAGTGCCATCCCTAGCAAAACCAAGACTCACTCCCCTAAGAGAAGGAAACCAGTTTGGTGGACCCTTGCCATAAACAGGCTATACAACAGAAGGAGGAAACTAGTTCAGAAAAAGCAATTCCCAAGAAGGAAAGACATCCCTGAATAGTATCAGTAAGAAACTAAGGTCCCTCATAAAATCATCCAAGGCTAACTTCGAAAGAAAAATAGCCAAGGATTTGAAAGATAACCACAAAGCCTTCTTTAGCTATGTCAAGAATCTAAGTGGCAACTCACAGATATGCTCTGAGCTAGTGCAAAATAGCACAAAATATACTGAACCTACTGATATTGCCAACATCCTGGCAGATAGATTCAGTGCAAACTTCACCCCCCTCTAACCCCCAAAAGGGCCCAAAACAATACCGGAAAAATGTAGTGTCCTGGAAATCACAGACACACAGGTGAAAACAGCCCTTTCAAAAGCCAAAAGCACAGTGTCAGTGGGGCCAGATGGAGTCCCAGGCTGCGTCTTGCATGAACTACAGAACAAACTAACCCCTCACCTAAACACACTGTTCACCCTCAGCTAACCTAACCTAACTATCACCCCATAAGCCTGACTAGCCTGGTCTGCAAGGCTATGGAACGCATCATCATGGAACTCATTAACAAAGACATTGGGAACCTCCAAACACTTAACCCGACCCAGTTCGGCTTTGTTAAGGGCAGATTATGCCTACTAAACCTGGTTGATTTCTTCGAGACAGTCACCAAGGCCATAGATGAGGGGAAGGTGGTTCGCACAGCCTACCTTGACCTCGCCAAGGCATTTGACACCATTCCCCATTCAGGAATTATAGAAAAACTTACCAGCCTGAACATAAACCCCTATGTCACGAGATGGGCTGCAAACTGGCTTACAGACAGAACTCACACGGTAAGAATAGTGGGCTCCAGGTTCGACTCTAAACCAGTCACAAGTGGTGTCCCACAAGGCTCGGTCCTGGGATCACTACTATTCGGCATATACTTCTCAGAAGTACAGGCAAACACAGGAGGACTATAACTAAACAAGTTCGCCGATGACTGCATACTGGGAGCCATAATTGACTCTCTGGCTGACATGGGCACTCTCCAAAATGGCCTTACTGAGACGGACACCTGGTGTCAGTCATGGTCTCAAGCTGAATGCCAAAAAATGCATAGTCATCCCGTTTGGGTAAAACAAAACACCTATGAATTACCACATAGGTGGCAGTCCCCTTAATACAGAAGAGGTAATAAGAGATCTGGGGACCCAGGTAGATAGTAATCTCTCCTTTGACAATCATATTTCCAAAGTAGTTGGCAAATCCTTCTATGTAGCCCATCTAATTACTCAAGGGTTTGCATCTAGAAATAAGGAGGATGTTCTTCGTGTTTCACTGTTGCAGTCATAACTGTAGGGTGATCCTGCCAGCAGGCAGCCCGAGGTCGGCCAGAATCACAAAGTCTGGGTCCGGCGTCGGCTGTACAAGCTAGTACCCTGACGTCAGTACGCTCTGGTACATAGCCCTCAGCCGACGCCATCTTCTCCAGTCTTTCTTGCCGTGCAGTGGAAAGCAGTTCGCAAGTCGTTGGTTGGCGATTTTCGATCTACGCATTTGATTGCTGTCGGTCCGAAGTTCTTACTTCTCTTCTCAAAGCTAAGTACCCCGTTGGGGAATCTTTTTCTTGTTCCTCCGATGTCAGAAAAAGTTAATAGTTGTATAGCGTGTGGAAAACAGATACCTCATAAAGATTTCCACTCTTACTGTCTACCTTGCTTAGGCCCTGACCACGACGTTTCTTGTTGTCGGTTCTGTGCCAGGTTCAATTCTCGCACTATTAAGCGTCGGTATGACTGGGCTTTAAATTACTTTGGCAGACGCTTCAATTATAGAATGTCGTCGGATTCTACCGGAATTCAAAAGAAGCGCAAAGACAAGGACAGGCCTCCGAGGTCCAAACAGGATTCGTCACAGCTGGAGCCAGCGTCCGGTTCGGCTGTCGTCAGTGAGGCGCTTTTGCAGCCCCTGTCGTCCACTATTTCTGAACCGATGGCCGATACGGACTCCCATGGGGAGCCATCAAGGCCTATTGTTTTATCTGCTGCAGGACCTTCGGACGTCACTCCCTTAGATGGGTCCGGAACCGCTGTGCAGGTACCGGCTTCTGAGGGGGTATTCAGGCCTACTCACATCACCATTTCAAAGACAAAGGCAAAGTCCAAGACTCCAGTTAAACCTAAAGTTTCTGCTCCAGCTACTTCTGAAGCTACTCCCAAGACACAGAAGCAATTGCTAAGGATGGCTGAGGATTTGCTTACAATGATTAGGGGTTCTCACCCCCCTCCAGAGAAAAGGCCTCGACAGGATGTTCCTTTGGATTCCTCTGACCAGGATTCTGTATCTTCTGTTTCTTCCTCTGATCAGGAATATTCCTTTCCTCCTTATGAGGATTCGGATGCAGAGGATTCCCTGCCCTCTGCTTCTCCACCTGAGGATTTCTCTTTTGGGAAGACCTTACATGAGATGAAGGAACATTTTCATTGGGAAGGTCAGGATTATTCTGCTTCCAAGAAGAGGCTTAGGGAATTCCTTCTTCTTCCCCAACACAGGCCTTTAGCTATTCCTCCTGTTCCTGATATTGTGGATGATGCTTTTTCTGAGGCTAATTTGAATCCTGATTCCATGCCCCCTGCTCCTTCTAAGCCTGATAGATTTTACAGGGTCCCTGATTCTCATTTATTCTTATTCAAGAACCCTTCTGCAGATCCTGAAACTATTTCTCAGGGTTCTAAGGCTGCTAAGGTTGCTTCTTCCAAAAATCCTATTCCCTCCGAGAAGGATTCTCGTGCCTTAGACAGGTGGGGTAAAAAGGTATATACTTCTGCTACCCTTGCTATTAGGGCTTTAAATTGCCAGTTTCATATGTTTAAGTATCAGCAATTTCTTTTGTCTGTTTTGAAGCAAAAGCTTGCTACCTCTCCGGCATGTGCAGAGGATAAGGAATTGCAGGATGTATTGCATGAAACTGAACAAGTGAACAAGCATAGTTTGCATTGTGGTTTTGATGCTTTGGAAGCTTCTTGCAGGGCCACAGCCTCTGGTACTGTTATTAGGAGACATGCCTGGCTTCGAGAACAAAGTTTGCCGGAACAGGTTAAGGCTAAACTTTTAGATGCCCCTGTTCAGCATGATGTTTTATTTGGATCCAAGGCTGAAGAGGTTATTAAAAGATGGAAGAAAAGGCAAAATCTATGCAGACTGTGAAAGATTTCTTACAAGTTCAGCCTCCTAGATTTTCCAGGAATTGGCCCTCCAAAAATTGGTCCTTTCCCACGTCTGACAGGCCTCAAAGGGGAAGATATAGGCGCTCCAGAGGTCGTGGTCAAGCTCAGGCCTCTTACAGATCCAGACAATGGACTGCTTCTTCACCTAGAAGGGAGAAGACAGATCCCAATCTCAAAGGAAGCAGACTCAATGACTCTCTCGGTTGGGCTTCAGGACCCCTTACCTGGATGCCCCTCTCGGAGGAAAGCTTTCTCTTTTACAGGAATTGGGCTCATATTACCCAGGACAAATGGGTATTGGACGTGATTTTAAGAGGCTACAAGTTCCATTTTCATACTCTGCCAAGGGTTATCGGTTGGCCAGATCTGCCAAAACATCAATGGGCAGAGGCCTTAAATCAAGTGGATGCTCTACTGGCCATGAGAGCCATAGAGCCTGTTCCTCTCTCAGAAAAGGGAAAAGGCTTTTACTCAAGACTATTTCTGGTTCCAAGAAAACAAAACTCATGGAGACCTATTCTGGACCTTTCGGTGTTGAACACTTTTTTGGAAATTCCAAAATTCAAAATGATTACTCTACAACAACTGCTTCCAGTACTCTCCCAGGACGCTTGGATGGTGACATTGGACCTCAAGGAGGCCTACTTACACATTCCCATCAGGCAGGAACGCAGGAAATTCCTCAGATTCAAAGCAGGCTCGAGGCACTTTCAATTCTCTGTACTGCCCTTTGGTTTATCTACTGCGCCCAGGGTTTTTACCAAGTGCCTGGCCCCAGTAGTGGCTTATTGCAGACTTCAGGGGATTCAGATTTACCCCTATTTGGACGACTGCCTTATCCAGGCAGACAGCAAGGACCTTTTACTTCAACATCTGGATTTTGTTCAACGTCTCTTCCTCCTCCTGGGATTTTCAGTGAACATAAAAAAGTCCCAATTGGTTCCTTCTCAACAAATGATATTTTTGGGAGCCCTCCTAAATACAACCTTACAAAGGGCTTTCCTTACGCCAGAAAACAAATACAGCTGGCTTCAATTTTCAAAACCTTGGCAACCTTAACTCAGCTCACTGCAAGGAAATTCCTGCAGGCACTGGGCTATATGGCTTCATGCATTCTGTTAATTCCAAATGCAAGGCTTCATATGAGAAAGCTTCAATGGTACCTGAAAAGTGTATGGTCTCAGCATTACCAAGATCTGGACACTTTGATTCCTCTGATCCCCTGCCTCCAGAAGGAGTTCCTTTGGTGGTCCAGGGTGTGCTTTAAACGAAGGAAGCCTTTTCGTCTACCTCAACCTTCTCAAATCATAACCACGGACACCTCGGATTATGCTTGGGGAGCACATTTTCTAAACAATTGCCAGCAGGGGACCTGGACAAAGAATCACCTTCACTGGCACATCAATCTGAAGGAAATGTTGGCAGTTCAAAATGCTCTTCTAGCCTTCAAGAACCTTTTGCAACCAGGGCCTCTTCTAATTCGTACAGCCAACACCACAGTCATGTGGTACATAAACAAGCAGGGGGGCTCTCATTCATACCCCCTTTGCAGACTAGCTGTGGCTTTATGGGACATAGCTCTAAGTCTGAATCTGCAACTTCAGGCTCAATTCATTCCAGGAAAGCAGAATCTCTTAGCAGACAGCCTAAGCAGAAACATTTTGGATCCTCACGAATGGATGCTAGACACCAACTTATTCAACAGGATAACTGCAGTTTGGGGGTGTCCCCAAATAGATCTGTTTGCATCCCATCTCAACCATCAGCTGCCTCTCTTTTGCACCAGGTCCTTCCACAAAACAGCTTGGAAAGTGGATGCCCTGTCATTCAGTTGGAGGAATCTTTCGGGATATGCCTTCCTCCTCTTCCTCTTCCCGGATATTACTGAAGATAAAACAAGACAAGCCCAAGTTCATCATCTTGATTGCTCCAAATTGGCCTCGACAGTTTTGGTATCCAACCTTACAACATCTCTGCTTGGAACCTCCTTGGATCCTTCCTCTGTACCCTTCTCTTCTGTCCCAGCATCAGGGTCAGATGCTACACCCTCATCTCAAGACCCTTTGTCTGGCAGCTTGGCTCTTCAAGGAACTTTGATTTCTTCTAAGCTCCCCAAACAAGTTTTGGATGTTCTTCTAGAAGCCAGACGGCCTAGCACTAGGAAATCCTATGCCTCTAAATGGAAAAGGTTTTGTATTTGGATGCAGGACCGTGGCTCTAACCCTTTTGTGCCTGATCTCTCATCTATTTTGCTTTACCTTTCAGACCTTTTGTCTAAAGGCCTTTCCTTTTCTTCCATTAAGATTCAGGCCTAGTACCCTGACGCCAGCACGCCTGGTACATAGCCCTCAGCCGACGCCATCTTCCAGTCTTTCTTGCCGTGCAGTGGAAAGCAGCAAGTCGTTGGTTGGCGATTTTCGATCACGCATTTGATTGCTGTCGGTCCAAGTTCTTACTTCTCAAAGCTAAGTACCCCATTGAATCTTTCTTGTTCCTCCGATGTCAGAAAAAGTTAATAGTTGTATAGCGTGTGGAAAACAGATACCTCATAAAGATTTCCACTCTACTGTCTACCTTGCTTAGGCCCTGACCACGACGTTTCTTGTTGTCGGTTCTGTGCCAGGTTCACTCGCACTATTGCCGCCGGTATGACTGGGCTTTAAATTACTTTGGCAGACGCTTCAATTATAGAATGTCGCCGGATTCTACCGAATTCAAAAGAAGCGCAAAGACAAGGACAGGCCTCCGAGGTCCAAACAGGATTCCCACAGCTGGAGCCAGCGTCCGGGCTGTCGCCAGTGAGGCGCTTTGCAGCCCTGTCGCCCACTTCTGAACCGATGGCGACATACGGACTCCCATGGGGAGCCATCAAGGCCTATTGTTTTATCTGCTGCAGGACCTTCGACGCCACTCCTTAGATGGGTCCGGAACCGCTGTGCAGGTACCGGCTTCTGAGGGGTATTCAGGCCTACTCACATCACCATTTCAAAGACAAAGGCAAAGTCCAAGACTCCAGTTAAACCTAAAGTTTCTGCTCCAGCTACTTCTGAAGCTACTCCCAAGACACAGAAGCAATTGCTAAGAATGGCTGAGGATTTGCTTACAATGATTAGGGTTCTCACCCTCCAGAGAAAAGGCCTACAGGATGTTCCTTTGGATTCCTCTGACCAGGCTTCTGTATCTTCTGTTTCTTCCTCTGATCAGGAATATTCCTTTCCTCCTTATGAGGATTCGGATGCAGAGGATTCCCTGCCCTCTGCTTCACCTGAGGATTTCTTTGGGAAGACCTTACATGAGATGAAGGAACATTTTCATTGGGAAGGTCAGGATTATTCTGCTTCCAAGAAGAGGCTTAGAATTCTCTTCTTCCCCAACACAGGCCTTTAGCTCCTCCTGTTCCTGATATTGTGGATGATGCTTTTCTGAGGCTAATTTGAATCCTGATTCCATGCCCCTGCTCCTTCTAAGCCTGATAGATTTTACAGGGTCCCTGATTCTCATTTATTCTTATTCAAGAACCCTGCAGATCCTGAAACTATTTCAGGGTTCTAAGGCTGCTAAGGTTGTTTCTTCCAAAAATCCTATTCCCTGGAAGGATTCTCGTGCCTTAGACAGGTGGGGTAAAGGTATATACTTCTGCTACCCTTATTGCTTTAAATTGCCAGTTTCATATGTTTAAGTATCAGCAATTTCTTTTGTCTGTTTTAAGCAAAAGCTTGCTACCTGCATGTGCAGAGGATAAGGAATTGCAGGATGTATTGCATGAAACTGAACAAGTGAACAAGCATAGCAGGTTTTGATCAAGCTTCTGAGGGCCACAGCCTCTGGTACTGTTATTAGGAGACATGCCTGGTTCAGAACAAAGTTTGCGGAACAGGTTAAGGCTAAATTTTAGATGCCCTGTTCAGCATGATGTTTTATTTGGATCCAAGGCTGAAGAGGTTATTAAAAAGATGAAGAAAAGCAAAATCTATGCAGACTGTGAAAGATTTCTTACAAGTTCAGCTCCTAGATTTTCCAGGAATTGGCCTCCAAAATTGGTCCTTTACTGGATCCCTCAAAGGGGAAGATATGATTTTAGAGGTCGTGGTCAGGCTCTTACAGATCAGACAATGGACTGCTTCTTCACCTAGAAGGGGAGAAGACAGATCCCAATCTCAAAGGAAGCCTTAGACTCTCTCTACTTCAGGACCCCTTACCTGGATGCCTCCTCAGGGAAAGCTTTTACAGAATTGGTATATTAAGAAAGGACAAATGGGTATTCTGGACTGATTTTAAGAGGCTACAAGTTCCATTTATACTCTGCCAAGGGTTATGGTTGGCCAGATCTGCCAAAACATCAATGGGCAGAGGCCTTAAATCAAGTGGATGCTCAATTATGAGACCATAGAGCCTGTTCCTCTCTTCAGGGAAAAGTTTTTACCAAGACTATTCTGGTTCCCAGAAAACAAAACTATGGAGACCTATTCTGGACCTTTCTGTTGAACACTTTTTTGAAATTCCAAAATTCAAAATGCTTACTCTCAACAACTGCTTCAGTACTCTCCCAGGACGCTGATGGTGACATTGGAAAGGAGGCCACTTACATTCCCATCAGCAGGAAGAGAAATCTCAGATTCAAAGCAGGTCAGGCACTTCATTCTGTACTGCCTTTGATCTACCCTTCAGGGTTTTACATGCCTGGCTAGTGGCTTATTGCAGACTTCAATTCAGATTTACCCCTATTTGGACGACTGCTTATCCAGCAGACAGCAAGGACCTTTTACTTCAACATCTGGATTTTGTTCAGCCTTCTCCTCCTGGTTTTCAGTGAACAGGAATTGGTTCCTTCAACAAATGATATTTCTAGCTCCTAAATACAACCTTACAGGGCTTTCCTTTACCAGAAACAAATACAGCTGGCTCAATTTTCAAAACCTGGCAACCTTAATCAGCTCACTGAAGGAAATTCTGCAGGCACTTATATGTTCAGGATAACTGCAGTTTGGGGTGTCCCCAAATGTGCGAATCTGTTTGCATCCATCTCTCAACCATCAGCTGCCTCTCTTTTGCACCAGGTCCTTCACGAAAACAGCTTGGAAAGTGGATGCCCTGTCATTCAGTTAAGGAGGAGGAATCTTTTAGGGATATACCTTCCTCACTCTTCCCTCTTCTTCCCGGATATTACCGAAGATAAAACAAGGAACCAAAGCCCAAGTTCATCATCTTGATTGCTCCAAATTGGCCTCGACAGTTTTGGTATCAACCTTACAACATCTGCTTGGAACCTCCTTGGATCCTTCACTCTGTACCCTTCTCTTCTGTCCCAGCATCAGGGTCAGATGCACACACCCTCATCTCAAGACCCACTTTGTCACAGCAGCTTGGCTCTTCAGGAACTTTGATTTCTTCTAAAGCTCCCAAACAAGTTTTGGATGTTCTTCTAGAAGCCAGG
>NC_056743.1:51606491-51608991 GCF_019279795.1 Protopterus annectens | reverse complement strand
AAAGAGACATAGAGGAGCTCTCTGAGCATGTAGCCCAGGCCGGTATGACCCTTGACCTTGAGTAGTATCTTACCTCTCATTTCAAGAATGATGCCACAATATGAAGACAACAAGATGATCAATTTCAACAATTACGGCGCATTAAGTATTGCGTCATTCAGTGGGGGATCCAATGTTCGTCAGCCTGGGATGACATGTTCGGACAAGCCAATTTTATTTTTCTCGCTGTGGGACGGCTGCTAGCACCTGTCAAATTCCCTGAGCTGGATATTGGCAAAGGCTCTTGTTACCCCTCTATAGTGCCTTTTAGGCAAGCGGCTCAAAAGACAAACCCACCTCCATAGGTGCATCACAAGGGATAAGAAACTAAGAGTAATGTTACTCAACGCCAGAAGTCTAAACCTCAAGATGCATGAACTCAAAACTTCCTTAGCATGTGGAGAACATCGAGCATCTGTGCAGTAACAGAAACTTGGTTCAAGGTTCTATAGCACCCTAGCACTACCAGGGTTATACCTCATACCATTACGCTTTTTCGCCCCAAAACTTTTGACCGGAATCACAAAAGGAGGGGAGTATCAATATTCATCAAAGATACCCACACCTCCAGGTTGGTGGCAGAGCTAATTTAAGCATCAGAGACTATCCATGTGCAATTAACAGTGGGTAAACTACCTTCCAGTTAATAGCCTGCTACAGACCACCCTCCCAAACCCAGGAACTCTAACTCAGCCTTCCTGAGAACACTGGAAAATATGTAGGTCTCTCCAAACACCATTATATTGGGCGACTTCTAACTACCCAAATATTGGGGACTGGGAGCATTACTCTAGCTCCAACACCCTAGGCCCAAAGGTTCCTAGGAATTTATAAACCTTCAAATGCTAAGGAACAACTTGAAAGCTACCACTCCCAATAAGTGGGGGGAAAACATACTGGGACCTGATCATCACTAACATGGGAAATCCTATGTTCTGCGACCAGAAGCGGTATTCATCACTGGTGGGTGATCAGACTATAAATCTAACCTTACTGGATATTCACATCCGGCCTAATTCCTACCCCTGCCTGGTGAAAAACTACAGTGAAAACTTCTTATAAAGTAAATTCTCACACCTCAAAAAACTCCAGGTGGGAATCTTTTCAAAGCCCCCTCGGCCTGTGGGAAAAATATGTCCCAGACCGCAGAACCCTTTATAAACGCATTCTATGAACACTTTCAGAAATGCATGGATCTTGCAATCCCAAATAAAACCAAGACCCAATCCCTCCAGCAAAGGCAGACGCCCTGTCTGGTGTGGACCCTAACCATAAAACAAACTATACAGTAGAAGGAGGGAAGCTACTACATGATAGAGCAAAATCCCAAAAGGGAAGGGCATCACTGATCTGTGCATTAGCAAAACCACGGGCACGCAAGCAAAATCTGACTAAGGCCAGCTTCTGAGAGAAAATTGCACAGGACACTAAGGATAACTTCACAAGGCTTTCTTTTAGTTATGTTAAGAACCTGCGGTGGGAATTCTCTCAGATATGCTCAGAATTAGTCCAAAATGACAAAAATAGGACCGAACTCCACAGACATTGCCAACATCCTAGCTGACAGGTTCAGCCGCGAAACTCTCCCCACCAAAAGTGGGCAACATATCTATCCTGGGCAGCAGAGTGCTGCCCCCTGACATCCTTCACAGATACCCAGGTAAGAGCCACTCTCCAAAGCAAAACACAGCATCAATGGGGACCAGACGGTGTCCCAGGTCAGGTCCCTAAGCATGAACTCCAAGAAGAGTTTTTAAACCTGCAAACATAAACTACTGTTCAATCTCAGCCTTATTACTACAGGATACAAAATGTACCCAAAGAGTAGCTGCAGACAGCAATAGTGGTCCCTCCACAAAGGTGGTGCCTCAACAGATCCTGGAAACTATCGCCCATAAGCCTGATGAGCATGGTCTGCAAAGCTGGCGAAAGGATCATCATGGACCCTATAAATAAAGATATTGGGGACCCGGTGGCAGACACTGGATCCTACCCAGTTCGGCTTTGTTAAGGGCAGATCCTGCTCTCTTAAACTCCTGGTTGATTTCTTTCGAAACAGTCACCAAGGCCATTGACGATTTGTGGTGGTCCACAGCCTACTCTGGACTCCGCTAAAAGCCTTCGATAATACTCCAACCTCGGCATTATAGATAAGCTCACCAGCTTAAATATAAACCCTTATGTCACTAGATGGGCTTCGTAAACTGGCTGGAAGGGACAGAAACTCCACATGGTTAGGAATTGCTGTTCTCATGTCAGACCTCCAAAACCAGTTGGCAGCAAGTGGTGTCATCCACAAGGCTTGCAAGCCTGGCCCTGACCTCTTGTTCGGTATATATTTCTCAGGAGGTGGACAGGTGCCAACATCGAAGGACTGTGGCTGACCAAGTTCGCAGGATGACTCTCGCAAACCGGCACCATAATCAACCTCCAGCCGCCACAAGCATCCTCCAAAAGGGCC
>NC_056743.1:51598991-51601491 GCF_019279795.1 Protopterus annectens | reverse complement strand
ATGTTTGAAGCTAGGTTTAGTATTCTATTGTCTTTTTGCTAACAGGTCTTGGCAGTATTTGGAGTTTACTGTGAGAAAATTATATATATGCTGCTACCTCCTGCTGTTAGTATAGACACTGTATTTTCCTGTTTAATCTCAATCTGGTGACTCTTTTCTCCTAGGTGGTTCAGACTAAGACAAGTTCCTTGGCTAAGGAAGAAATAATCCACCCCCTGCTGAAAGTATAACACAGAAGCAGCTCCTCACTGATTGAGACAAGGTGGTCACACAGCTTTGTATATATTGGTCTGGAAGCTGCTGTATAGAGTCCAAGGTTTCAGAATTAAGGCTTCTGGTAATTAGATGACCACAATGATATAGTGGTTGCATAATTTTATATATACAGTCACTTTATTCATAAAGTCTTACTTAATTCAGTGGTATATTCCCAAAATCACTATTGTATTAACAGCAGAAATTTCCACTAACTTACCTAACCAGGCTATTGGAGATAAAGCGGTACTAGTACTGCTTTAGTTCACAAAGCTTGTTAAACATAATAACTCCATATAAGCAAGCAGGTTTCATATAGACCTACAGAAACCGCCATTTTTCAAACCTGAGGACTACCTGATCCTATCGGCAGCATCCCCACCTAACTGGTATGTTGAATCCTGCTGTAAATAGACAGTTACTGTTTCACTTATTTTGTATGTGCTAAACTCAATGTGACTTATTTTGAACTACTTATTGAGCTGGCAATGTACTGTTGTTGTGATAGGATTGCTACAAACTTGCTCTCTTCTGCATAAAGTATTGTATCATTACATTGTTTGCCTAGCTACATTTGATCTCACTAATAAGATAATAGATTTCAGCCTATACTCAGAGTTAAAGATTTGTTGTGAAATTATTACTTAGTTGCCAGAAACTACGATAACATACTTATGGGTCGCTTTTGTTGGAATTATGCTTCGTAATTTAGCAAATACAGTTTAGAGTTAGACCAGGGCTGTTCTTGTTGGAAATCATGCAATTTAAGCCTAGCGACTCACCCAGAGCTAAATAAAGAGCGCTTGTTGTAACAGTAAGGCAATTAAGTAGCGACTACACATTCAGAGCTAGATAAATAGCACTACTGCTAATGTAATTAAATTAGCACAATGTTTGAAGCTAGATTTAGTATTCATTGTCTTTTGCTAACAGGTCTTGTATTTGGAGTTTACTGTGAGAAAATTATATATTCGCTGCTACCTCCTGCTGTTAGTATAGACACTGTATTTTCCTGCTTTCTAATCCAATCTGGCCTGACTTTTCTCTCCTAGGTGGTTCCCAGACTAAGTCCCCACAGTTCCTTGGCTAGGAAGAAATAATCCATGCTGAAAGTATAACACAGAAGCAGCTCCTCATTGATTGAGACAAGGTGGTCACACAGCTTTGTATATATTTATCTGGAAGCTGCTGTATAGAGTCCAAGGTTTCCTAGAATTAATGGTAATTAGATAGACCACAATGATATAGTGGTTGCTGTATAATTTATATTCTATACAGTCACTTTATTCATAAAGTCTTATTAATTCAGTGGTATAGCTCCCAAAATCACTATAGTGTAAATTTTAACAGCAGAAATTTCCACTAACTTACCTAACCAGGCTATTGAGATAAAGCAAAAGGTACTAGTACTTTTAGTGTTCTGATGGTATTGTTCCCTGATATCCCATAATTTACATTTATAGCCAATAAACCACACCCACAAACACTAGTCCTATCACCTTACGCTCATAATTCACCCAATCTCTTGCTGTTCACTGATACCTGCCCATCCCTCACTCATATTATAGCTACCCATCTCTCTATCACCTATAAGTGCATTTTCAGGGTCCTAGCTTAAACCCATAGACATGTGGTACTCCATTCTAGTACTGTTGCTATTATTATATCTCATAACCTTGTATGAAATCAACCTCTTAGGGTTCTAATTCCAAAGCCGGTACCATCACTTTTGACACTAAATTAACTATTTTCACATCCAGGGTAGCTGGGTGAACAACTTTGCTCACCACTTACAATACACCTAAAAGAATTAGCCCCAAACTAAAGCATACTTACAAAATTGTAAATAAATTCTTGAAACTTATCTCCAAACTTAGACTTAATCATTATTAGATGGATATACACCCAACCCTGGCCCAAGACACTGACTTGTACACTTAACAAAGACCTTTGCTCCCACCTATAATCTAAATGCCACCTCTTTTACTTGTCATCTGAACATTAGAAGCACAACAAGGTACATGAACTTCATGCACTCTTGGCTAACCTCTCCCCAGAGATCCTGTGCCTAACTGAAACTTGGTTAAAACCCACCACCACTACTGATAATGAAATTTTATAGGGTACAATATACATAGGATAGACCAATCTTTAGAAAAGGTGGGGTAGCCATAATTCTATAAATCCGATCTAATAGTTTCAACAGATATCATACAATCAAATTAACAATGCAGAAATCCTAATT
>NC_056743.1:51591491-51593991 GCF_019279795.1 Protopterus annectens | reverse complement strand
CTTACCTAACCAGGCTATTGGAGATAAAGCAAAAGGTACTAGTACTGCTTTAGCCCCGCTCCGTTCGCCCCGCGAAAGCTTGTTAAACATAATAACTCCACCCCCACCAAGCAAGCGAGGTTTCATATAGACCTACAGAAACCCGCCATTTTTCAAACCTGAGGACTACCTGGATCCTATCGGCAGCATCCCCACCTAACTGGTATGTTGAGTCCTGCTGTAAATAGACAAAGTTACTGTTTCCTCACTTATTTTGTATGCCTTTGCTAAACTCAATGTGACTTATTTTGCAACTACTTATTGAGCTGGCAATGTACTGTTGTTGTGATAGGATTGCTACAAACTTGCTCTCCTCTGCATAAAGTATTTTGTATCACTCTACGATTGTTTGCCTAGCTACATTTGATCTCACTAATAAGATAATAGATTTCAGCCTAGCGACTGCCCTTAGAGTTAAACACCGATCTTTGTTGTGAAATTATTACTTAGTTAAGCCTAGGAACTACGCACTAACATACTTATGGGTCGTTTTTGTTGGAATTATGCTTGCGTAATTTAGCAACGACAGTTTAGAGTTAGACCAGGGCTGTTCTTGTTGGAAATCATGCAATTTAAGCCTAGCGACTCACTCCAGAGCTAAATAAAGAGCGTTTTTGTAACAGTAAGGCAATTAAGCCTAGCGACTACATTCAGAGCTAGATAAAGGTCGCTGCTGCTACTGCTAATGTAATTAAATTAGCGACAATGTTTGAAGCTAGATTTAGTATTCTATTGTCTTTTTGCTAACAGGTCTTGGCAGTATTTGGAGTTTACTGTGAGAAAATTATATATTCGCTGCTACCTCCTGCTGTTAGTATAGACACTGTATTTTCCTGCTTTCTAATCTCAATCTGGCCTGACTCTTTCTCTCCTAGGTGGTTCCCTCGAGACTAAGTCCCCACAAGTTCCTTGGCTAAGGAAGAAATAATCCACCCCCTGCTGAAAGTATAACACAGAAGCAGCTCCTCACTGATTGAGACAAGGTGGTCACACAGCTTTGTATATATTGGTCTGGAAGCTGCTGTATAGAGTCCAAGGTTTCCTCAGAATTAAGGCTTCCCCCTGGCAATTCGCATAGACCACAATGATATAGTGGTTGCTGTATAATTTTATATTCTATACAGTCACTTTATTCATAAAGTCTTACTCTAATTCAGTGGTATAGCTCCCAAAATCACTATAGTGTACTTAACAGCAGAAATTTCCACTAACTTACCTAACCAGGCTATTGGAGATAAAGCAAAAGGTACTAGTACTGCTTTAGCCCCGCTCCGTTCGCCCTCACTTCGCTCCCCTCACTGCCCCCATATCCCACCCGCCCCCGCTACCTCTACATTTATAGCCAATAAACCACACCCACAAACACTAGCTCCTATCACCTTCTGCGTTCTACTCAATCCCCTCACCCAATCTCTTGCTATTTCACTGACCTTGTACCTGCCCACTCCCGCCTCTCCTCCCTCACTCTCATATTATAGCTACCCATCTCTCTCCATCACCTATAAGTGCATTTTCAGGGTCCTAGCTCTCCAAACCCATAGACATGTGGTACTCCATTCTAGTACCGTTACTATTAGCCCCATATCTCATAACCTTGTATGAAACTCAACCTCTCTTAGGGTTCTCAATTCCTAAAGCCGATACCATCACTTTTGACACTAAAACTCCTAACTATTTTCACATCCAGGGTAGCTGGGTGAACCCAACTTCTTGCTCACCACTTCCACACCCATACACCTCAAAAGAATTAGCCCCAAACTGAAGCATACTTACAAAATTGTAAATAAATTCTTGAAACTTATCTCCAAACTTAGACTTAATCTACTATTAGATGGGGATATACACCCCAACCCTGGCCCAACCAACACTGACTTGTACACTCCCCCTAACAAAGACCCTTGCTCCCACCCTATAATCTCTCGCCCTGCCAATTCTCTTTTTACTTGTCATCTGAACATTAGAAGCATTAACAACAAGGTACATGAACTTCATGCACTCTTGGCTAACCTCTCCCCAGAGATCCTGTGCCTAACTGAAACTTGGTTAAAACCCACCACTACTGATAATGAAATTTTACTCCCAGGGTACAATATACATAGGATAGACCGAATCTTTAGAAAAGGGGGTGGGGTAGCCATACTCTATAAATCCGATCTAATAGTTTCAACAGATATCATACAACCGCCTCAAATTAACAATGCAGAAATCCTAATTTCCAAACTACAAATCAACATTAATAAATGTATCTATATAATCTGTGTGTATATTCCCCCAGGCAATAACATAGATACTCTTGAAGCCATCCTTCATTGGATATCTAGCCACTACCCTCAAGAAACCTTAGTTCTTGGTGACTTTAATATAGATTGGACTACCTGTTCCCCAGAAGCTCCTTCCACCCATATTAACCTACACTCTTTTACGCAAATTATTAACACCCCCACTAGGATAGGCAAGTTCA